>NC_138906.1:37988411-38085911 GCF_965231255.1 Vanellus vanellus
AATTAATTTTCGGAATGGTATAGCCCGAGAGAAATCAACAGATAGGTCAAGACAGCTTTACATGTGAAATGTCTATCATAAAAAAGAGTTTTAGAATTACTTCTTGCTCACTGTATTTGTTCTTTCTGTGGGAGCTCTCCCAGAGCAAGTCTTGCCAAAGGCAGTAGAAATAAATTTTTCCGTGGAAGGGAAGGGGTTGAAAGGAAGGATCCGTGTTGCTATTAATACTTGTGTCTCAGCTGGAATAAAGTGTTCATACAGACAGTGTGTGCCGCTAGATAGCAGAATTTATAGTACTCTACCTGTATGGGATATTCAATAGAAGGCCCATTAAAAGGATTTAGAGCGGAAGAAGGAGTCACTTCACTTGAAATACCATGACTGGGGTTTGTTGCTATAGCATCCACCTATTTTATTCTATTAAGGATTTTATACCATCGTCATTGTGGCATTTTTTGATGTCTTTATGTCTCTTGATTTTGATTTGGCCCTTCTTAGCATTCACTTCCCCGTTCAAAGTAAAGGCTTGATGTCGCAGTCCCTGGAATGAGGGGCAACCTGATTAACCCTGAGCCCCCTTGGATCCTAAAACGCAGTGATGAAGCCTCCCACCCCTTAAAACTTTGTCTCACTGATGGTCAAGGACTCGGAGAAGGGGCACTCGTGACAAAGTTCACAGTATTTATAATGGATCCAGGATGCCATCCAAAAATGTTGAGCTGCAATCATGTAGTGGATAAATACAAAGTCCAGTGCTCAGTGCTTTAAAATATCTCTAGAGACCTCTCAAGATTTTGGAACGAATCAATGGCATTGCTTCTCACTTTCCAGGCTTGTTTTACCCTCCTTCCATTTCTTTTTTTGACAACCTAGATGTATCATTTGCTAATATCAGCCATTTTGAACGGTCAGAGGTCTTACTGAGGTTTGCTTTTACAATCCACTCAATAATATGTCATTACAATACGGGTACCAGTGGGCAGCAACTCACATACGGATTTTCAAGGCAATATGGCAGCTGAGGTGCCGCAGTGATTGAACGGTGTGGAGCAGGCGGGTAACATCATTTTCCTGTGCAAACCTGGAAAAATTACACCTGGAATCCTGCCTTTGCTGCCTTTTTATCAGAAGGAAGCAGACAACGTGGAGGGAGTTCAGAGAGAGCAACACAAAATGATTAAAGGGCTGGAGGGAGAAGGGCTGGAGGGAAACAGCTGGGCATGTAAGCAAGGTGTGAAAACTAAATGTGTATAGTTTATGTAAGCAATCTTTAAGGAGAGAGCACGATGGCATAAAGTGTAAATATCAGGGAGGGAGGGGAATTATTTGAGTTGGTAGAAGGGATTGCAGCCAAAACAGACGAAGTGGAAGTGAGAAAAGGAAGATGTACATGGCCTTATGAGAAAAATTTTCCAGAGAGTGAGAGCTACAGGACCATGGAGCAGTCCTCTAAATGAATTGGTGGAAGCTACATCTCTGGAGACATTTAAATCTGGACTGTACAGAGCATTAGAAAATATAAAAATACACTGTAGGGAACAATCCTGCACTGTCAGGGGATGGACTAGATGACTTAATGCATCTTTTCCATTTCTAATTTCGATGATTCTATGGCTCATTAATTGCATATCATACAAATGCAGTAAAATTTGATGGGAATTTTAAAAAAAGAGCCCACATTGTGGGAAGGCTGCCAGACTGAGTATAGACCTATTCCTTAAAACATCGGAGACAAGTACATCTCTCCTTAAGCTTGTTGTTATTATTATTAAAGTTATTCTATTCACATTTTCTTTAGGATATTCATGCTGCATGTGACCGAGTCCAGGATAGGTGATACTTTCCTATGAGCACGTCTTGTGAATTGATGCTTTGCACTGTTTCCTTAGGAACATAAAAATGCAGTTTCCCACACTGGGATGTACTGGGGCAAAGTTAAGTGGTAATCTCCCTTTGCAGAACTGATATTATATAGGGCTCAATCTTTTTCTGTTGTAATACACAGCAGAACTCTGACTGATTTCAGTTGTTTGGGACCTGAACACCATACCGCTAGGAATCCCTGAGTCCAGAGCCTGCTAGAAAACTCAGTAGCAGTTTCTCAGTGAGAGGACAGCAACATTTTGAGGAAGCCTGGGATTATTTGTTGAAAGTCTTTAAATAGATGCTGGTCCTTGATCCTACATATTGGCTATTCAAATGAAGTCATTATGCAGCTCAAGCCAACCTTTTTCTCCTGCCAAGCTCATCTCACACCTTGAGTGGGAGAATCTTCGTGTAACTGGCTGCTTCTTCTTCAGCCCCTCCTACAGAATGAGCTACATCCCATATTTTTATGCAGGGCATCACGGTGGCCTCCTACCTCAGACCAGGCACACCTGAGCAGCAGAGCACTGCAACCTTCCACCCAGCGGCACCGCGTGTGATGATCTTGGAGCAGAGAAGAAACCACAGCATTGCTCCTCAGCTGGGGACACACCACACCTCTTGACACGTGGTACACCATGACATTGGCTTAAAAGTGGGAAAAATGACATTTGAAAAACCTCTGCCCCAGTAGGGACTTTGGGAACACAAAACTGTGGCCAAGTTCTCGCCTCAGCTGAAGCTGCTTTTGGTGCTCAGAATCTTCACTGGTGAACTCAGGCTATGCTGCTCGTATGTTGGGCTTTTTTTTACCTACTTGTCTAGAATAGTATAATAATGTTTAAAGAGCTGCACAGTTGGGTGCAGCTGGCCAGTAACTCAGCTTTATGGTGTCTTAGCAGAAAACTGAGTGAGGCAGGGAATCAGGGTGTACTAGCACATACACATAATATATTTCATTTCACTAGCTGCTCACTAAACACAAACCACATCTTTTTCTTCCTGTCTAAACATGCTGCTATGGAAAGTTAAGTCTTGTCCTCTTAATTTCTAACCTCACTCTGTTAACTCACTCTGTCCTGAGCTGTCTCCCTGACCATATAAACTGCAAAACATTGAGTAAATCAATTTATGTTTCCATTTGAACTTCTTTTTACAGATGTTCATTTGTTTTTAAGAGCTGCACAAACTTCTTCAATAGGTTAACAACGAGGCCCCTTTTTCTCCAAAGAGCTCTATAATAATTAGCTCACTCTGAGCTTCGATGAAGGGCTGTGGCCTGTAGCACACCACGAGAGTGCCATTTTCCCCTAACCTCCCACAAAGTTGCTGGCACCGATGAATTCACATGGCAGTAATAACTTCTTATACAGGAAGTGATTTGGCTTAATTTAAAAACAAATAAGGGGCAGGAGCCAAACAAGGTGGCCATCGCAGAGAAAATCAGGGCAGCAGATTCTTACTTGAGTTTTAAGGCACCTTTGATTGTCAGGGAACTGAAGGACAGTGGAGATGGTGGACCAGTTGGGCAGTGGAAAAGAGAGATCTCTCACTACCTGGTCCAAGGTGGGGAGATGCCACGGCTGCTTATGGCACAAACACGGACCTCAGCGCTGGAGATCTGCTCAGACGGTATCCTGGGCGCTGAGGAGGCTCAGTGCTGAACTTGTGTCTCCTGAGTAATTACATCGTGTGTTATTGCTTTACCACCAGACCTTGATGACTACACTTTTTATTAATGAACCATGGCACGACAGCACCACCACAATGCTCGTGAAAAATATGCTTCCACATCACAGCCCTTTGGAAGGATCTCTACTGTTCCGCATATAGTTTCCTTCAGGATGGAGTTCATGCAAATTTCTTACCTTTGCAAAGATGAATTCTTTATTTTACCCTTGTTCTGCTCTGCTCTCTGGAATAGAGTAACAAGCATGATTGTTGTAAACCTACTTTGGGTGGTCCCTTCCAGAGCTCCCTTAACCTTCCTCACCCTCATTGGCTTCTTTAGATCCCAGTTGCAAGACCACGAAGAGATAAGCCCTCCTCTGTAGCTACTCTGTCAAAAGAAAAATAAAGGGAGAAGAGTGTGACCTATACCCACAGCCGGTGAGACCAAAGCCAGCGTCTGAGAAAGAAGAGTCTTAAAAAAGTAATAACATTAATGCAGATGTAGAACTGTCATATTTAATTTACAATGGGCAGACAATTCCAGGCAATCACTCCCACAGCTATCATAACTCAGACACATTGCATATATGTGTGTGCGCGCGCGCTGCATTTATATGTGTGTGTGTATTGCATATAGATATGCAGAAAACTCATTATCGTGTACAGTAATGGTAAATATTTCATGGGCCTCATTCTTTAAGTCTTAGTCCTTAGTGAAGCTACTGAAAGAAGTTTTACCAGAACAGAATATGACAAAGGCAGCAGGACTTGGCTCCGTTTGGACCAGTCGGCTCGTCTCACTGTGCTGCTCCTCGGTGGGGACAGTAAGAGCAAGGGGACACCCCCTCTTCCCCTGTGCCACAAGGAGCAGGCAGAGCAGCACTTGGGGTTTCTGTCTCATTTTAGAAAGAGGGGGAGGCGGTGAGGACTGATGGAGGAAAGTTGGAGTGGTGGTTCTGCCTCCTCTGCACAGCCCAAATCTGTTCCCCTGGGAAAGTGAGAGCCTGGCGTGACCTGCTTGCCGATTTGCACGCCTGCAATGCCCATGGGCACGGTCTGGCTGGAGTGTGGACATCTATTTTTTGCTGTGTAAAACCAGATTAACTCCTTGCAGCTCCTTAACAAATTATTTAAAAAAATCAAATGAGAAAACTTGGTGCCACTTCTTCCTTGCCTTAGGCTGCCTATCTGAAATTACGCTCGCTCGACATGAAGTGTCTGTTTGCCTGTGAAGCCTGACCCACTGCCAGTTCTTCAGATCTGAGCTGATTCGGCTCTCTTTGTTCACCTACGGTCTTACTCCAACAGGGGTCTCCTCAGAATTAATAGACTACTACATGTGAATAAGGGGGGGAGGAATCAGGTTTTCCATGAACACCATCGTGTTTCGGATACATCGGGCCCACGGACAGCATTGCTCATGCTGAGTTTATCTAGCCCAGAAAGAGTCTTCTGCTTTTCTGACTCCTTTCTTGTCAAATGGAAACCAATCAATTCTGAGAGGGTGTTGAACTGAAACCAAAAAGTCGGTTTAAAATGTATCTTACTGGAAATTGGCAAGCCTATCTACCTGCTCCACATCAGTGCCTTTCTGCTCAAGTACTGTCTTTTCTTGGCAGCAACACAAGATGGAATAAAAACAAGCAGTTCTTCCCAAATTCCTGCCTGCTTAAATTTTCATACAAGATTAAATGATTTTTTGTCTTGTTATTATACCCCCTGGGTTCCTGCAGTACAGGTTGTTTTATGCATAAATCATTTATAGCTGACACATTGCCTATAATTTTCTCCAGAAACTGGTAATTTCTTAGTGCGGTAAATTCACTATAATTTATAGCAGAAAACACCTTGGAGTTACCGAGCTAACATTCCTCACTTGTGGTCCTAAGCTGCCAGGCGTCGCCGCGCTGCTGCCTGCTACCAAGCAGTCGCTGCGCTTCCCCCCCCAGCAGCTCCCGCGTACCAGTTACAGGTAAAATTAGGCAGGGAGTCAGAAAGACCCCGACAACTTGCTTTCAAGGTGTTGTGGAACCAGCCAGACTGAAAGATGCTTACTTTTGCTTTATTTTGCCATTTTAGTCGATCGTGGATCCGAAGAGACTTAGTCATCCCGCAACAGTTAACCTTTTCTATTTGTTGCAGTTTAACTCATTAATTAAAGAAAAAAAAAAAAAAAAAGAAAGAAAAGAAAGTTTCCTGTGTGACATGGAAGAAGTTTTCCTGAGGAGATTAATAACTTTCTCAGTCACATATGGTCAAGCCCTGTTTGCTTCCAGCCATATTTCAGAATGCTCTGGGGTTTTTTTTAGTGGTAGCTTGTCAAAAAAGCCACACTTTACCCTGATTTATCTGAGAGCTGTTCATGCCAAGCCTGGAGCTGCTCAGCCGTGCTTTGCTTGTATCATTTGTCCAGTGAAATGATAAGCTGAAAGCTCCTGCCTTGTAACTCCAGGTAAAATGTGCGTGTGTGCTGCGCAGCCTTTGTCCTCCTCTGCAGCGCATGAAGCTCGGGGGGTGCCTGTGCATACCTGTTGCATTACTTTGAACGCTGCTTGTACAGAGGCAGTTGCTCTCCTTGACGAAGGGAAGGAGTAATCACACTCCTTTATACACTTTGCAAGTGCGAAAAGGAGTTACCGTGGACTAGGGCGTGAATTTGCAGCTCATCCGCTGCTCAAAGATAAAAGTGCTGCTGTGGCTCTGTAGGCCTCCTTGGTGAAATCCTGGTCTGCTCCGTGCACTGCAGCTGCGCCTCGGTGTGGGCAAAGCTGTGCCCAAGGGCAGGTCCCATGGAGCAGCAACGGCAGGGTAAAACCCCGGCCTAGCTTCCCTCCTAGTGACGTTTTCATCTGCCTTACCCAAGGGCAGCTGCAGAAGATGAAGGCAAACAGCAAAAACCTCATGTCCCCCCTCTGCGCAGCACTGGTGGGCACTGGCTCAGCCCCTCATTTTTCCTTGGGCACCCTCAGACCGGCACAGGGTGGTGATGCCAGTGGATGTCCCATGGGGCTGGCCTGTCACTGTGGGACTTGTTTAGTCTAGCAAGGGGATGGCTGGGAAGAGATAGGATCACTCTCTCTAAATACATCGGGGGTAAACAACAGGGAAGGAGAATGGATTTAAAAAAAAATAAATAAATTCATTTTCAGTTTTAGGACCACGTTGGCACAAGAACAAATGATTATAAACTGGCCACAGATAAATTTAAGCTGGAAATTAGAAGAAAGTCCTAATCAGCAGAGCAGGGAGGTCCTGGAACGTCTTTCCAATCAGAGCAGCAGCAGGCAAAACCAAACTGCTGTCAAGATGGTGGTGGATAACTACATGAAAGGTTTTATATGTTATGCTTGTGCTAAGAAGACACTGGCTGGAAAACGCGGGAGGTCCCTTCCCTTCCTGCTTTCTCTGCAATATCTCTCAGTGCCTCCTTAAGCTCCCCAGGGAGGGATTCTCCTAAATCATTTCTCCTCTGAGAGTCCAGAGACATCAGCCTCTTCAACCCAGGCGCACGGCATTGATCAGGGAAGGCCCATCCTCTTCCTCACGCTCCCTGAGCTGAGGTCAACCCAAATCGAATAGCAGACTGGAGGCTCAGAGAAGCTAGCGAGATCTAGGCTTTAAGAAATTTTTTTTCAGAGAAACTTTTGAGATTCTGTCAATCCCCACACATTATTGCCAATATCAAAGGCCCAAGTTTTCATCATGTATTTATTTCTAAATCATAACTATTTACTTTTGGAAATACAGGCCCAGGTTGGAAATTCCTACAGGCTCTTGCTGAAAAAAGCAGCATATGTAAGACGTTTGTGAGGGATTTTTTTTCATTAGAAAGAATTTTCTTCACATGGAGTAGTAATATTAGGAAAATAGAATTCTTTTTAAAGATGACTGGTGTGTTTTGATCAATTTTTCAGCTATATTTGGGAAAAGTGTATTGACACAGAAAATAAGAGAAAAAAGGCATGAGAAAAGGCAGGGAAAATCTAAACAAAAGGTCACAAGCTATTAGTAATAAAATTCCCAAGGTCACAAATTACAGTGTATTAATCAATACAACTTCTAGTTTGTAATTAGGACTGTTAAAAAAAAAACCAAATAGCATTTAACTGAATATTTAATAGCGGCTAAAATTGCTGCCCCAGTGTGATTAGTTTAGCAGGACGGGCAAGTCTCTCGTATACCTTTACACAGCTGCACAGACTTGAAAAGCAGAAATGAAAAGTCAGGTAAGGCTTGTACTTGCAAATGCACCCGGTGGACATAACAAAATGCCTTAGTGTAGGTAAACGTATAAATGCAGAGCAACAAAAAAAAAGGGTCATTTCTCATGATGGCTTGTTTCCTTCTGGGAAATTGCAGTCAAAATCTCTTCTTGGCTGGCCATATTTGCCAGTACTCAGTAAAAACTTTTAAACCTTGGCAAAACTCTGGCGTTGCCTGCCCCACTCCTGAAATCCACAGGCAGGAGAGACCCCATGGCCCTCACTGCCATCACCAGCGACAAATCACTGGAGACCTTGTCTCAGCCCTCCGTGCAGCTCTGGTGTTTGACTTGGCAGCTCTCGACGTTCCTAGTGTGATTCGACTGTTTACCATCATGTCCACCGCATGCAAACCCTTCAAAATGTCAAACGTCACAGATTTAAATAAAATAAAATACGGTGATCACAGGATATGTGACTCCCAAGGCAGCCGTGACAAAAATGCATCCTCAATCACATGCACTTTTGCCACTTCAAAGGAAATGCCATTTAATGAAAGGCTAAGTCTTCACCAGGCCTTTTCAGATCAGGCATTTTTCTCAGGTCTGTTCCTGGAACGTGTTTAAAGAAAACTTTCCCCCCTCACCCATTTGGAAAATGTTTTACATTCCAGTGTTAAAACTCAGATCACCGCATACTCTCCAGTCCTCTCTAGGGCCCTGCAATAAATGTCACAAGGAAACGGATAAGGAGGGAGAGGCATTGACTGGGGCTGTTTCAGGCACTAGTTTAATTTTTAGTTGTTTACCGTAACTTATATAAATTAAACTCTGAACATCCTTCTCCTCCTCTGTTCCTTTCAACAGATTTCGTGCCAAAACCTTTTCAGGTATGCAGGCGTGAATCTGGAGAAATTCCCGTGGGTTGACCGAACCGCCACAGACTTACACTTCTAAATAAGAGCAGTGTACTGCCAATGTGGTTACAAGGTTGGCATGAGCCTAGACTTTATTTTTTCCTTCCAATGTTGCAAAACTGTGGTCTCAACACAGTTTTTACTGGACAATTTCCATCCTCCAAGAATCCGACAAGTAAAGCGCATTTGTGAAGAGTTTGTCAGAGATTTCCAGAAAATAAGGGATGTAGCTTTAGGCTGTCAATCTGCTCTTTGGCACTGCCACGGGAGCTCATTCCAGCATGGCTGACTCCCATACCACTTATTTGGAAAACCTGCACCTAATGGGAGAAATTTCAGATGCACCTCCACTACTTTGGAGACATTATTCAAGCACATGTAAATTACCATCTTGCACGTCATTTCTACAACTTGATTTCAGGTTCCTATTGCTGAAAATCATCCTCTTTGGAAGGGTGTATTTATGTTTTGATTGTCCATATATCACTGGAGATGTCCGGGATACTTGTAAAACCTGATAGTGTAGCGGTGGGTACTATTCGGAAGTACTGATGCATGGAGCTCTCTTTCCACCCCTATGCTCTATCTGAACTTGCCATCCAAATCCCAACAGAGAGACAAAGACACAGTGGTTTTGATGGTGACTTAGTGAGAGTGACAGTGTGTCTTTAACTGGCACATACATCTGGCTCGTGGGATTTTGAACTCCCCTGTCACCCAGGCAAGCCCAAGGAAATGTCTCTGGTTTTGGATTTGCAGATCACCCCTTCAGGTCTCTGTGATTTCTGAAGTATGACACGTTGCCTTGCTTCTCCAAGCTCCCAAACCAATGAGAGTTACATTGGACAAGACTTCCCAGCAGCAAATATATTTGTTTTCTGCCCTGATGCCTTCTCTATATCTTCATCCCCATGTAGGATAGCAACAGGCAGAGGTTGTTGTAGGTACAGACCCAAACCTTGGAAACGCTTTAATTCACCAAGGAAATGTCAACCATTTGGTAGCAGCATCTTCCCTCTGTAAGCTTCATTATTGAAGGATTGAAAGAAGAGTTCAGGACTGTGGGATATCACCTCTATACATGTCCAGAGACATAGTCCTAGACCAGAGCATCCAAAGGCCTGTGACAAAGGCCCACTGTGAAGAACCACAGCGGAGATCCTGATAAATCTGTGCTTTTCCTCTCTTTGGATAAATTTGCCATGTCTTGCTTACAAGTTCATGGCTCATGCGTGAGCTGGGAGAGAGCATGTGTTCACCACCACTCCTGGCAGAGAGTCAGGAGGGCACACAGTCTTGCAGTATGTACTGTTGCGTACTCTGAAGGAGTCTTACACTGGATGGAAAGTGTGACAGCAGAGTGAGATGAACATCAGACCAAACTGTGCACACAGTCTTTTTGCAAACTGCAGAATGAGCAGGAGTTGAAAATGGTGGCTGAGTGATGGTCTTAAAATGGAGCTTTTCTCCCTACACCATCGTATCACCTGCCTTTACACTTATGTCCGTACATTTGGTCCATACCTGTGCAGGTACACTGTGACCTGTGTACTCCAGAAAGCCAGCACATGGTAGCGAAACAGTCAGGGGTAGCTTCATTCATGGTGCTGCCTAGGAAGAATGTGCTGCATGACAATCTCAATTATAGGAGTTTTGGGACAAGGTCAGTAATGTAACTCAAGGTATCCCACGTTCCCACACTAAAAAGCTTCATACTTCAGTGTAACAGAGGAGTATCTCAGTCTAATAGAAATTCTAGTGTTTGGGGGATTTATTTTTTTTTTTTTTTCAGTTTCCAGTGCTTCTTGCTGAAAACTTTTCTGTGAAAACAAAAGGTTTTTGAACTAGCACTTCTGTGCTTGGGCACTAGCAGGGACTAGTTGAGAGAGTCTGATGGCATGTATTGGAATTTCTAGTATGGTAAACAGGGGAAATATTAATCATTTCCTTTTTAAACACCAAAAATATATGCTGTGCTCTGCTGTATGCAATCCAGAGTACAGACAGTGCTTGTACTGAAGAACTTGCATGTCTAAACAAGACATTCACGGGCCAGACAAATTGCAGTGAGTAACCCAGAAGTACAAAAGCTTTTATACTGGTATACATTAAATTATTATGTGTGAATTGTCAGGCTTTATAGCTAACTGATTGTAAAAGGAACATGCTAACATGCTGCTATGACAAATATTATTGCTTTATTTGCAGTCAGTCACCAGACGTACAGAACTATTCATCTCTTTCATACGTTGTTGTAATTATATTCAAAAACTTTAAAACCTGCCACAGCCTCCCCAAAAAGGCAAAGCTAAGCATTTGATGAGGTCATTAGTGTTGCCCTGCTGCCCACATCACCTTCATTACCTTGTCATACCCTTCTGCGTTTATTTAGAGGTCTTATGGAGTATGTGGAGGATTACTGCCGATTGTAGACTGAATTCTAGAAAGAGGGAAAGAAAAAGATAATCTGCTGGGTTTTGGATATGGCAACCAGTCTGAGGCATTGATATGCAGCTGGACCTTTTGCCCATTCAATTTTCTTTCTGCACAGCTGAATACCAATTATTCAGTTGAACACGCCTTTCCATGCTACCTGGTTTGTGTGCCCTTGGGATGAAAATGATAGCTCATGAATAAGGTAATGTGTCAAACTAGCTTGGCA
The DNA here is from genome assembly GCF_965231255.1 of Vanellus vanellus. Taxonomy (NCBI): domain Eukaryota; kingdom Metazoa; phylum Chordata; class Aves; order Charadriiformes; family Charadriidae; genus Vanellus; species Vanellus vanellus. The sequence goes on from NC_138906.1 coordinate 37,999,729, forward strand.
AAATCAGGCAATCGGGCACTTTTTAAAGGTATTAAAACTTTTTCGCAATGGTTAGATCAGGGACCTAATATACATCTGTTCCCCTGACCAAATCCAGCAGCCCACGTCTATCACCAAGCTCTCAACCGGTTTCCTGCGTGCAATACCAGTCAGAAGGCAGAATGACCACACACAACAGTCTGCTACAGTGTAGGCCCCAGAAATTAATATTTGCTGTGAAGAAATATTATTCTGCTTTGGGGAATCCTATTGTCTTCATCCTTTCCCAAGAAAACTGTCAAGAGCACAGTACAAAGTCCAAGGACAGGAAGGGAGCTCAAAGACCAAGAAATACATGTTGAAAAAGCGCATGTTTTATTCAGATAGTACTGGGTTAGAGGGCATGTCATGAAACAGCAGAGTTAGTATCTTATCCTATGCTATAAAATAAACTGTCTCAGGTGCTGACCTCCAGACCTGTTTTGGATTGAAAAGTTCCCTCTGAAATCCGTACTAGCTTGTTGCTTTTACACATTGTATGGATTAAAAATCATGAAGTAATGGTTCCTCAAAAGGGAAATGACTCACTTGCAATGAACAGTTGGCAAGTTTGTTAATGGATCAAGAAGCAGGAGAAAATGCAGATGTGTATTTGCTGTTGAAAGAGATTTTCAGTAATATGGTTGGAGAACACACAGGATACTGGTAAAATTGATGCTGACATTGCCCAAAAGGCTGGAAAAGGAAAGAAGCAATGATAAGTCAAGCAGAGGGGGAAAATGCAACAAGGCATATACTTTTGATTAATTTTACATTCAATGTGGGGTTTTGTTGCTCTTTTTTAGTGTAAGGCCAATTATTTTGAGAAGAACGCTCAGGGTGTTAAGAATCCTGTGGAGGAGGATAAACCTTGTCTTCAAAGACCTAATTGTTAACCAAGACCTACTGAAAAACTGGTAACTCCATAACCTTTTTACAACTGGATAAGTTTAGACACAGTGGATTAGATTTTGAAATGTATTTTGGCTTGTGAAAAGTTTAAGTGCAAAGAGGATTTTCAAAGATACAGAGACAGATCAAACATCTCTGTCTAATTAATCTGAAAGAAGTCAGCATCTCAACCGCTTGCTAACATACTGCTAACATACCTTGCTTGTAGAATTGTTCACAAAGGCATAGAAGCATTTAACTGGCTTTTTGAAAAACTCTTGGTAAGGCAGGGTCAAGAGAGATCAAGTGAACCGTGGCAAGCCCCAAGAATTCAACCATGCACAGCTGAAGAGCCAGACGGGAGGAAGCCATGGACCACGTGTGGACGCAGGGCCTGAGGACAGGATGTGTTTGTAATTACAGAAGGATCTCAGGGCCTCTTTGTGAAGTCAGGACAACCAGGGCGATGTCAGGTGATTTAAAAGAAGTCATGTGGAGAGGACATGACTTCTGCCTCTTGGCATTCTTGCTGCAATGGAAATGTTAGAGAAAATACTGCTGAATCCTAAGGCACCCTCGACAACATAGGAGTTCATTCTTCTTTCCAAGGGGGGTGGGGGTGGTGAGGAAAATAAGGAAAGAAATTATCATTATACTACCTTTTATTGAGTCTGTAGCCAGTAAAAAGTCCATGACTGACCTCACTCTCTCTTATAAAGGCATGCTTTTATTTTCCAGCCTGTGGCAGCTCTCTACACGTTTCCCTGTAGGCAGAGGCAAGAGGTATGTCACGTGGATGCGGGAAGGAAGAAAGGAGCTTGAACAAACTATACTATGTTCCAGTTCTTTTTTCCCAAATCTGTGTTGTCTTGCAAGATAAATCTTTAGTTTAACCAGCAGCACAGAGAACTGGTGAGGGAAGACCTTATCTTTCACCTCTGTGAGTTGAATAGAAGAGGACTCTCGCACAAAGCAAAATGAGTTTGTTGATCTCTGTTCAGCCTCAGTTAAATCCCAATTCATGTCACAAAGCCACCAAGCACACCTCAGCAGTATTTGGCATTACTGTGGGTCTTCACTTCAGAGATGCCCAAGGCTGTGCTTACACAGATGTGAGGTGGAACAGTTCGACCTGAACAACATGCCAATGCCCCTAAAGGGAAATCTGAAACCAGCCCAATAGAGACTTTTAGGACGGAGTCAGAACCTCTTGTCATACAGCTCAGCAATGAATGTTGTGCTGCAGCAACCAGGTACTCCAGTTGAACTCACAGTGGTGTCTCCATGGGGTGTCTATGGTAGGGTGAGGAATGGGCCCTCTGAAGGCATATTACACACTCCCTTGCCTTTGTCAGCAAGTGATGGGGCACAGAGGAATACTGGGGTTTCCTGTGGGTTTCGCTGCCAGGAGCCTGTGTGAGATCAGGCAGCAACTCCCAGGGGTGAATGGGATGATCCAATCCCTCTGGTTTTTTGAATTCTGGGGTACAGTATTAGCTCTTTCCATGGAAAAGCCCGAAAAACTCATTCCCCACAGCCATGTACACTGTGTATGCTCTGTGAATGTGTGCTGACTCTGTGGTTTGTTTAGAAATCTCTGCAATTAACTCTGGAGGTAGATAAGTGCTTTCTCTTTCACTTAAAAAATGGTCATATCTGTGCCCAGTATCTATTTCTTGGGTCTCTTACTTAAAATCAAGATTTTACTTGCAAAACTGGAAAACAGGATCATCTAGGTTAAATATTGCAGATTTTTCTGCTGGCCTCAGCAGAGCAGCTTCTTTAGATGAACAGAACAGCACTTACTTCAAAACACACCTCTATTCCAACTTCAGTGTTGGCTTTCCTGTCGAGTTAATTAATCTCTGAGGATTGGAGATTAAGCGAATTTGGAAAGTGAGCAGAATTTGGTTCTCGGAGAGTTGCATACATTTGCCATTTGTGGTTAGGAATAGAACCCAGAGACTGTTTATTCCATGGTAGGAAAAACAGTTTTTACTTTTCTTAAACACAGCTAGCTAGTTTATGACTCCTGGCAGGAGTACAGTAACTTTGAGCAACTAGTTTGTTTGTTCCAGCTAATTTATAGAGGGTGGTATTCATTTTCCTTTTCCCTTAAAGGGGTTCTGTCCTGTAATTTAGGCCCGCAACAAGACATTGCTTAGACCTGATAGAAATCAGGCATACAGCGTTCTCCAGGATCCAAATAGCCAGACTAGGGCGTGCTAAATCCATCATGCCGCCGACAAGATATTAAATGCAACAGCTACTGCTATGTCCTGTAATTCTCCAGGTCTCCAGGGCAAGAGGCCCTTTTTCAGACAACGGACGGGAAAGGGGGTGACTTAATTATCAATCTCATTCCAAGGAATGGGCTGACATCATTAAAGCAAGCTCAGAATAAAGTAAAGTAACAGCCATCTGGGTGTCTTGAGCAAGCACGGAAAAGAAGGGTGAAACATGACCATATTAAAACAGCCATTTAAGACTGAAACCAAAGCTCTCAAGAGCAGCTATGGTGATTTGCTGCCGGTTTTGATTCACACCATGAACCCACCATGTGCTTTTTAAGAATTCTCTTTCCATTTGACTTATCAGAAGCACGAGGGCGCGAGCAGCAGGTGGTGTAAGTTTGGGAAAGCTCCTGCCGGCTGCCAGGATTTCCTGGCTCAGCGGGATAGAGGCGAAAGCAGAGGCACTTGGGGCCCAGAAGGCTTTGCAGAGCTTTCCTTTCCATCCCTTCTGCTTCTGCCCCAACAGTTGACTTCAAACAGCGCTGAAGCCAGTCACCAGCTTCATTCCTGCCTGCTTCAGCTACCCCAAGATTAGGAAGCCCTTTACAGGCATGTTCTGAAGGCTTGGGTGTGGGTTAGCATCTCGGAGATGGCTAGGAGGCTTTTCTGCATCTAGTAACGAGGTGCATTAAAAATCCTGCCGTGGTCACTAGCAAAGTCTGTTTGTCCTCTACTCTGCGAGGCAGGATGGGCAAAATGGTCTGAAAACAGATGGCCTTATTCATCTGTGGGCAACCCCAGGGAGAGGCTTAGTGGTGACTCAGACCCGGAGTATTTTATAAAACCTAACAATATCAGGTGATGTTTAAGACAAACAAGCCAGTGCATTATTTTGTCCAGTCTTTCTCTAGTTTGGCCAGATAATCTTTTGCGCTGCTACGGGATGTGGAGGCTGCTATGGAAATTGGGAACTGGCTGTGGTGAGGCAGAGATCACTCCCAGCGCACAGCGGTGGGAAATAAGCAAATAGAGTATTAGAATAAAATCAGGGTAAATGCAATTGGTAGAATTTAAAAATTACATTTACTGCCTCATGTGAAAGGAATCCATCCTTGCGTGCCTAAACCAGTCTTATAATAGATGCTATCCCACACTGGCACTTTGAGGAACTGTGTGTTTCCCATGCGTGAGTTATTAAAACTTAAGCCCACTTGGATCTTGCAGTAAACCTTTGCTGGGTGTTAGGTCAGCTGGGGATCCCAAAGCCAAGCAGAAGAACCATTCAGAGGAAGGGCCCTTGCATAAACTCTTATCCTGGTTTTGCACTCTTCCCTGATTTACACATTAAAAACAGATTGTTGCGTACTGACTTGCCTACTATAATCACGCAGAAGCGTGAGTTTCAATGCCAGTATATATGTTTTTAAAGCTTAGATTGGATATTTATTTCTGCACTTCACTTGGGAGACAAAAAGGCCACAAAGAGGAATAAAGACCTTTATAAGGTTCGAGGAAGTTTCACAGAAAGCCACAAAGAAACAAGGATTGCACAAAGGTAAGTAAGAGTAGAGGAAAGGGGGACTCTCCCAGACGATCTTTTTCTCCGAGGAATTTGCTTTGGTTCCTTTGTAAGTGCTGGGATTAGTTGAACTCCCTGTCAAGCTTCTGGACCCATTTATTTTCTGAGCATTTAGGGAGAGGCTGCTTTGAAGGCTAAGGAGATAATTGCAGGATGAAAGGGGCTGCTAGTTTGAAGGAGCCCGTTTGATGAGTGTATCTTTTTATTGAGGATTTATTTTGTTCTCTGATAGTGTGTGTATTTTAAGTGCTGTACAAAGTACCCACAGCAATGGAGAGGCATTTAAAACAATTACATTTGAATTAATTAATATAATGAATGACTGATAGGAAGATCAAATCGTTATCGTTATCTTTCAGTGATAAATGGAGGGTGGAGGGGAAGCAAAGAAGAAGTGCTGGCGTCGCTGGCTCCAGCCTAACACATGTTTATTTAAGTGACTCTATACAAACATAACCCTGGATGTCAGTTAAATCAGCAACATGTCAGTCGGCACTTCTGGTTACAGACTATTTCAGAGTCATTCATCATTCAACGCTATAAAAGCCATTTACCCTCAGCCCACCAACCAATCAAACCAACTAGAAAATGGAGCAGGAAAGAAGCACTAACAATTGTCCGTAGTTCCCTTTTAACTTTTGCTGCAACGATTCAATACATCCTGTGCGGTAGGACAGTGGAGAGGTTTTGCTGAACTAAACAGCGCTTCCTTCACCAGGTCATTAAAAGTGGGAAAGGGAGGGGAAAGAGAGAAAAGGAGCAAAAAATGAGAGTGCAGAAAATTAACCCTTGCTCTACCAGTTTTTCTTCCACAGGCAACGTTTACAAACTCCCTTTATCTATGTCTTTCGCACCCGTGAATATGATTCCGAATTATTTTGTACCAGCTATAAAGGCAATGCAAGGTCTCAATACACCTGGCAAGCTCTGATGTAAGTCATCATGGCCAGGAGCTGCTCTGCTGGCCTTAAATTTAACATAAACCTTCCAGGGTTGGGCTGCTAAGAGAGAGCGTAATCACCAGTGCTATTAGGGCATGATTAGAGATTGACGCATCTTCACAAATGCCATCCTCTGAGCTATTCCTTTGTGCTCTGTGTTCCCCTGTGACTTCCTCCAGGTAAATAACTTGAATCCCAGATGCCTGAGGATGCCACGGCCAGGAAGTGCAGCGCCCTGCCAAACGTGAGGTTTTAGAAAATCACAATTCCAAGGGGAGAAAACAATGATGGGAAGGTCTTTTCAGTTTTGAGTGGTCCCTCCTCTAATTTGATAACTAACTCCTGCTGGTTTCTTCCCATTTGTGCTGATATATGGCTTGATCCTCCAAACCTTTACTCTCATGAGTGATCCCATTAAGATAAATGAGACCTCTCTCATGTGACCGAGAGTGGGCAGGTATCTGAATAAAACGATCAGCAAAATCAATCAGTTCTCCCTTGCGTCCCTAGTAAAAGCCCCTCCATTGTAAGTGCACTAGCATGCAAAAAATGGGAGTATTATTGGGTAATAATGTGTAAAATGGCCATATCCAGTTGCTTTTTGACTGTTTAACTATGGTATTTTTCTAGTTCTATCTGTGCTCTGCCTGATTCAAATCCTCCCCTCATGTTTATTATTAGTTAACTATTTCTTAATGGACCCCTTCATTTATGAATAAAACTCAACAGCAATTACAGCCCCAGTGGAGACCAGTACACTACCCATCTGCTCCGTCACTCGCTCTCGGCGTTGGCATTCTGCACGAGTCCCAGCCCCTCTCATCGTAACAAGCTAGGATCAATTTTCCAGTGGCAGCTTGGAAATAATAGTACAAAATGTATATTAATACAGAAATATATTGTGAAACTGTCCTTAAACAAACAAATGAGCCACTTTAAAATATTACCGCCATAAATGACCATGACAGTAGCACAGCACATATAATAAAAAATAACTACTGAAGAGAAGCTGCTGAATTACTATAGTAATAAACCAGATGTGATTATTATCATTTAACACAGTCATTGAATACCATGAATCCCTGAAGCCATTAAAATATTTATGATTAAACATTTGCTATTCCTTATAACAGAATGTATAGTCGGGTACTAAAAAATGGTTAAAGTATTATTTTGGCTAATACATGCTAGTGCCATGATAAAGGTCAGCTACCCCTGTTTAAGCTTTTTGGAAAGAGCACCTAGCAGCTGTCCTCCTCCTTTTTTTTATTTTTTTTTAATAACTACTATAAGGTTAGATACCTCTATAGCACATTATTATGTTCAATAGAGATATAGGCATGTGCCCACACTTTCCTACATGCATCTATGTAAACGAGCAAACACAAATATCTGACTTTATTTGTGGAGGAATGGATGCTTTCTGTCTTCAAGGAATTATAACAAAATATTTAACGCTTTTAGGAAAAATATACTTGAGACTAAGCAATAAGCATATGCAAAAATGAAGTCTAATTACCTCCAGGAATTTCAGCATGCAGGCACTGTATTACCCACTGAACACATTTTATCTTGTGGGTGCTGAATTTCTTTTTTCCACTGTTGGAAGTGCTTCCCTGCCTGTCTTTGCATGGTCTGCAGCAGCCTGGTTGCCTACTGTTAAAGCAACCTCTGCTGCTGTGACCTGCAGGTGAGAGGCGCCTGTTCCTGGTGTGCGGTGTGAGTGAAAATGGGCGGTGGTGTGCGGTGCGGGTGCCCGGACCTCTTAGGGTGTGCGACCCGGAGCGGGAGGGCAGGACTATTTTGTGAGCGTGGTGAGGAAGGGCACGGCAGCCCTCCCAGTCCACGAGGGGAGATATTCCCTGGCCAAATGTGCATTGCTGCTTTCTGCAAGTGCGTTTTGCTGCCAGCGGATGGGGATTCTCCAGTAGCTCCGGCGCTCTCCGGTCTTTAGACATGGGGTCTCATAGGCTTTACCGACTGTGCTGTTGCTGTGAGGTTGCTCTTTGCCACACACTGGCAATCATCAAGTCACAGGTTTATTCTAATGCCTTAATATGCATCTCCCATAATAAAAAAGATGTGTCCTCTCATGCTTCCTAAGACACTAACACGTGAGAGACATCCTTCCCTCATACTCCTATACTCTTTTCCTACCATCACAGAAAACCAATTACTCTGTCTGGATGCTCTTGAACAAAAGGAAGTCAAAATTGAACCTCAGCATGACAGGGGCAGTGGTATGGGAAATTCTGACTTTGCTTTAACGGGGTGTCACTGCCCCAGCTTAGAAGGCAGCCTGCAAGCCCTATGGTGGCCAGGGCAGCCAATGTGACCTGCCGGTGTACATGGGGAGGGACGAGGAGCTTTAAACCCATGCCGCTTCCAGACAGAAGTGAAACTACATCCTGAAGTGCCTGCATCAAGCAAAAGTGAGTCTCCTTTGAAAAGTGAGTCTGCTCTGGGAAGTGCCCATCTCTCCCAGCTGACTCAAGGAGAAGTTGAGTGTAATTGAGGCTGGGGTGCCCAACTATTAGAAGGTTGATGTTAAGTAAGATGAAGCCCATCTTCAAGTAATATGTAACACACAAGCCTAAAGCCCTGCTCACTTTTTGACTAACTGTGGAGGCACGTATCCTCCACCATGGCCCATCGGGTCGTGCTTTCTGTCCTGAGCAGCTCAGCACTTGGCCCAGAACTCTCTGAGACACAGAAACTGAGCTCTGCTCTGACTAAAATCCTTGGGCCATCTAAGTCCAATGGGCATTTGCAGAGGAAATGAACAAACTAGCAATTATGGGGTCCCACAGGAAATTTTGGAAGAAAGAGGGGTAGCTGCTGCTTTCTTGTAAATGCTGCTGCTTTCTTGTAAATGAGAACATATGAGAAGTGTATGATGCCCCACTTTTATATAAAAGCCGTGTGGCAGAGCACTTACCCAGGGAGTGGGAAATATGCATTCAGCTCTTTCCTCTGCCTGAGAAGGTTCACACTCGCATCTTCGACAGCAGCGAAGTAGCCGGCAAGGCACAGGCTGGTCCCAGTGGTGTGTTAGTCACGTCTGAAGGTTGCCCTCTGGGGACTAATGTGGAGTTTTATCTAATTTCTCAATCTGGCTAGGTCAGGGCAGAGTAGAGAGGCATAACTCTGTGTGAAAGTGAAATAGAGAGGCGGCACTGATGGATTTAGGCAAGGCAGGAGCTGTGAAAAGGTTCCAGCATTGCACTGTTGGAGTCAAGCATCTCGTTTTCACCAAAGATCCACTTCAGAAGCCCTCGTGCCCTCTCCCTGGGAACGCATGCAGGGCAGGGGTCCGGCTGCTGGCAGCACACACAGCTGGGGGTTAGATACTGGATGCCACTTAACCCTTTAAAGTTGTCTGAAGGGCTTATTTGGAGCTCCAATGCACCTAACCCAGTCACTACGTGGGGGATAGCAGGAGCGGGCAGTGACTGTCAGTCAGGAGTGCCATTTTTAAGTTTCTCCCATGGATCTGATGGGCTCCTCCTCTAGCCCATGGCCAGCAGCCCTTCCTGAAAACCATCTGGCTCCAATTTTCAAAGCCGTTTTGTCATGTCTGCTGGAGAAAGACACCACACAACCTGCATACTTGGGTTTTTTCTGTGCCACAGCAAGATTCAATGAAGCAATATTGGTGGATTGAACCAATTCTGGTGTCAGGAACCCCAGTAATTAAACACAGAATTTATTTTATTCTCCGGATGATCAGGAAGGACTCCAAAGGCCCCTTGTCGTCTGTGAAGATGACTGTCTGAAAATCCTCCATCTAGACTTGCGTCTTTTCTATTCATTATGTCTGGTGATATGCTTCTTCATCCCCCAGGTAAATCCCATATACCTTCCTCTTGTGTTCTTCCTATCAACATCGTCACCAGTGTGTGAGTGGGAGCAGGGGCATTGTAACAAATTAGACAGCACTTCTTCAAAAAATAATTCTTCTCAACCAAGATATTGCTGACGATATTAATCTTTCATTTTCAGCCATCTGAAATGAAGATTGCTTTAGTTTACTTGTAAGGTATTTACTAGAGTTTCAGGCTTTGTGTTCAATATGAAACCAAGGATGGGGTTGGAGTTCCCTTGGACGGTATTGTTATACCCACAGATATTTTCTCAGAGCTTAAATGTATCAGATAATGTAGGGCCTCACTGGTGCTTAGGAGTTTCCCACTGTCTGGATTTACCAAAATCAAGTTTATGAGAGACTTAACTGCATCCAAAATGGAAAATGAGGGTATCGCAGCAGTTGATCCAGCACCCATCTGCTCAGAGCCAGAGATATGTGTTCATATTCCTTATTCTCCTTCTCCTGAAATTTGAGGAAGGCTGGAGTTACTTCATGCTCACTTTGATGAAATAAGGAACTGAAGAATCTGTTGGCATGACCAGAGGTTTCACAAATTAAGAGCAGCTCTCAATATGATGCAAGATTTCTGTAAGCTTTCCATTATTCTGATTTATTAGTTCTCAAGGCTATGTGGAAAGTGAACAGAAAGCACACTTGAAAAAGTAATTAAATTACAAGAGCTTTCACCATTCTGAGGCATATTTGGACTCCTGCATTTACGACTCATAAGGCGTGATTGTGCTGTGCTGTTGCAATAGACTCCAGGTTTTGGATGGATACATTTGTCAAGGAGCCAACAACGTGGGAAAAGATTACCCATGTCTTTTGATTTTTATAAAATTCCGGACTTTTTTGGCTTCTGCTTGTTCCCAAGGGCATAGATCCAGAAAAAACAATATCCAGGAAAGGAAAATATGGGTGAAAGCACCCAGAATTTCTTTGCTAACCAAGAGGAATGGTTGACTGGTATTGCAAGAAAGCATTTAGCTGGGACACATCCTCACTGGGTTCATCCAGATTAGAACTAACACCAGTACTAAACACCGAAAGGTAAGCGTCAGTGCAAACACTGTTCCCTGTACTCTGGGGGATATCTGCCCACAGCTCATTTTGGATCAGTGATGCTGTAGCTGCTCCAGCTGCATTTTGTGAGTATAATAGAGATTCCTAAAGTGTCAGGGCTCAGAAAACAGCAAATGGCTCTGACCATGCATTTGGAACCAAAAACCTGATATCGTCCCAGTATGGCTCTTATGGGTGGAGGAGGACTCGGGACACAGATTTGTATGATACAGCAAGCAGAACCAATGAGGAAACGTTATTAGTACTCATGGTGTTTGAAAAAAAGAGAGTCCTGTTAAAATCCAACTTACTGCGACAGTATTGCTTTCCTTCCCTCCCTCTTTCCCTCCCTTCCTCCTTCCCTTCCTTCTTTCCTTAGTTCATCCCTCTCTCCCTTCCTTCCTTCCTTCCTTCCTTCCTTCCTTCCTTCCTTCCTTCCTTCCTTCCTTCCTTCCTTCCTTCCTTCCTTCCCAGTCTGGAAGGCAGTCTGGAGGCAAGGCATTGAATTTTTACTTTTCAAATACTTTTTCCTTTCTGAATTGTATGTATTTGTGGTGTGGTATGCTTTATAATATGGTCATGAAAATGAAATTAAATATTTTGTGGAGGTTTTTTTTTCTCTTTATCTTCCAAACAAAATGAAAACAAATTCAAAATCTAGAAATTATCTGCACTGAGGTTTCTATTCTCCATGTAGATGAAATGGCATTTGGGATCACAGACAATAAATTTTAGAACAAAAATGCTCTGGATGTATTGGGGTAGATTTATCACCATAAATCACTGGCATAAATAGAGGTATGTTGATTATCATCACTTGTGTATCTCCTGTAGCTGATGTTTTACTCCATTTCTCTATATTTCTACTAGACTTTCATCAGCACAAAAAATCAAAGAAGCAATGATACAAAAGAATCAGTATAGCCAGCCACTTACTACCCAGCGCTTTATTTTCTCCTTAATATTTTCAGAGTGTTTTGGGGAGTAATTTCAAACAGTCAAGTCAGAGTCCACTGAGAATTGATTTTTGTGACCTCACATATTGTAACAGAAAATTATAACAGGAAATAAACCATTAAGTGATAAACAAGGAAACATGGATACAATTACTTTCAGAACATAATTTTATCCACTCTAGTTTGGAAAATGAAGAGATAGTACTGACTGGAACACCTCAATTCTGAATGCAAACTGTACAATCTATTATATTAAACAAAGTCAAAAGCAATGTGAAAGATCTTGAATCTATTCAAGGCATGCACCTCATTACAGACTTAGCAAATTAAAACACAAATAGGATTAGAAAAGAATAATGTAACAATCTCCCACTATGGTCCCTGGAGCATTAAGTCATAAATTGGGTTTGCATTAAATTGTGCCTGCAGTATTGAATTCAGGGAAAGAGCTATAGGCTGAAGATAAACCTTGCTGGGCTAGCCAACTTTGGTATGGCTGGGTGTTTTCATAAACGCACAATGAATTTGTTGGAATCTAAAAAGGCACATTCAAAAATATGCATTTCAGATCTTAATTAGAAAATGCAGATATGGTATAGCAATTTCTGGCTACACCAAAGCCAAAAGCTGCAGGCATTTGAAATCGTCACTTCACCTGAAGATGTTGTTTAAATATGGAAGTTAAGCACTTTTCATCAGATTGCCTACTGCCTTTCCACAAGTTTTCAGGTTTGCACAAACCTCTAGCATGATACAAGCTTCCTTTAAAGTGGAGGAAACCGCCTTACCCCAAAAGAGTAGAGAGAAGCTGAGTTTCCATATTACAAATGTATTCTGTTGTTATGGGAACTAAAATGGTGAGCGATGTGAAAAGGATCCTTAGCTAACAAAGACCGGCTTGATGATATTATGGCAGTAGCTATACAAAGTGCAAACACATCTGCAAGAAATAAATAGAGCTTCTTTTCTTAAGGAGATGCAGACTCCTGAAAAGTACCGACTCTAAAGAGAGTCAAATTCAACCTTTGTGTGACCCTAGACAAATTGCCGAGTAATGCTAGGAATTAATTTCATTAATTTTTCCTTAATAAAGGCTTTATCCTTCAAAGGTATATTATTACTGTCATCATCCTCCGAACTGTCATTTGGGGGATTGCTAATAACAGCTGCTCCGGTTAAGGTGCTTGTCACTTCACACTACAAAGGAGCCTTCGTATGATATTATACGTGGGTTTTGCACCTTCTAATTTAGGGGTTCTCATGGCTCCATTTGTCCGTAGCAGACGCTTGCGATTTGGCAGGCAGAAAGCCCTTCAGGCCAGGGAACTGTCTTTTCTTTGTCAATGCATCTTTTCTCAACTTTTGTTGCTACGATCTCTTAGCATCTGCCAATTCCCTCCCCTAGTTTGCACCGCACAGAACTGTACTAGCGGCATGCTAAAATAATAACACAACCCATTAGCATTTTAAGTCTAGTCTCACGGCCACTGCCAAAAAAAAGCGCTATCTTGGAACACTTGGATTTTGATAAAGCAGCTGGGGAGAAAAGTGAGCTGTGTGCAGTGACTGGGGGATGCTGATACCAAGAAATGGTGCAAATTGATGGGACCGCTGAGCCTGTCTCTAAACAGTGGGATCCAGGGACATTCGCACATCCACATCTAAATTTGTATCAGGGCACAAACCGAACGGCATGTCGGGCTAGGAGCAGGTTATTCTTAGTCTCTTCCTTGCAAGGGTTTCCAGGGATGGGAAGGTGCGGAGGCATCGCCACGGGACAGCAGCCGGCTCTGGGGGACCAGCTCTGCAGCTTGGACGTGGCAGCAGTGCTGTGCCTGAGACTCATTTCTTGTCATATATGAATCGCGAGGAGGCAGACAGAGAAGAGGCTGAACCTGGTTTCCTAGGCACAGGATGCAAGGACACTCAAGGTCAGACCATGTGCGCAAAGTCTGGCCCGGTCCAGCGTAGAGGTGCTCCAGCTCTCAGCAGCAATGATGCTCAGTTCTGGGGAAGAGGATGCTGAAAAATGGGGCACCTTGGGTCATCTAGGGGTACATCTAAACTGAGGCTGCTGGGATTTGCTCCCCGGCCTCAGGTCCCAGAGCACACAAGAGGCTTGCCAGAGGGCACGTACCCGAAACCTGTGTGCATGCCACTGAGCCATGCACACTCCGGCCGGGGGGTCCAGGTTCCAGTCAGGGGAGCAGGGTTTTGGGGGTCACATCGCACAGTTTACTGGCCCCTCATTTTAGATCCAGTGGGGTTTTACCCTGGGCTGGGGGTGGGAGGAGTCTTCTCTCTTCAGCTTGCCAGTGGAGAATTTGTTGGCTAAAGAAGGCTGTCTCCTCCTCCTGGCTGACAGCTCCCTTCTGGAGCAGCCTTTTAACATTTTTCTTGATTTTCTTAAACAGCAAACATTAGACACATTAAGAACAGCAACAACAAAATCATTAAGCACTATAACGTTCTCCGAGGAGCCAGACGTATCCTTTAATCAGGTTATGGAAAATTCATTCCTCTTCTAGCCATTTATCTTCTTTGTTTATGCGCATACCGAGTGACCCACTTCTGAGTATCAAAAATAACAACAAAGAAACAACCAAAGATTCTTCCTTATTAATGGATTTATGTTCCATTTATTTTGCTTTATTGGAAGCCAAATAATCAAGTTCATTCATTCCAATTAAACACAGCACGCACTAATTGTCTATCATTTCTATCAGTGAATCCAGTTCTCTCACTTTAAAGTCACTACTTGACCTCAGTGGGGAAAGGATTGGTATCGCGCTTCCTTCTATAATGATTGATTGTTTGCATTAAGACAGAGAAGCATAGGCTGAAATTAGGGGTATACTGTGCTTTTCTCCCTGCGTTAGCTTATGCCTCCAGTCCCCCATACAGACGCAGGGGCTATATACCCAACATTGGCATTTCATGAACTAATACTGCAGACTACATCAGGTCAAATTTGTCCCCAAATTCGCATGATTTATAGCAAGTATAGTGTACCTATTGCCATGTAATCAGTGATGCGCAGGACTCGGGCACAGGTCTCTAATGAAAATTCTATGAATAAAAACAATAAACATGATGCGTAGGTTTATAATAAAAAAGGCTTATTAAAAGCATTAAGGCCTTAGTCTCAATGTTGGCCTAAACCCACTGAATTAGTCAGGTAGACTTGACAGAAATTTGTGACCAAAGAACTTTGTTGCACAGGTCATGCGCTGATGTGATTTATGTTTTGGCAGCTAAAACCAAAACTCTCCCAAAAAAGTAACTTCAGAAGAAATAGTCTCATCATTTTATTGAAGCTTCATATCAGGTAATTTTGTTGGACTTGGCAAAACTCTAAAATGAAACGCATTTGATGAGAGAAGTACAGGAAGGTAAAGTAGCAGTAGACAATGCAAAAAGTATTGTAGCAAGTTAGTTATAATGAGCAAAGCTGTTCGCTATTATAGATAAAGATACTTCTCATTTTAAAGACTATATTGTGTTTTAACCGGCAATTAGTTGCTCAAAATTGGCACGGATTAGGAATTACAATGCAAGCCATAATGGAAATAACAGAGCATTGAAAGAGATCTTTACCAGTATGGAAAAAAAGACGACAACTTAACCTGCTTCTTTAGCCTGAAAGATATGTTTTGTTACATTCCATGTTAATTTTTATTTTCTCTGTTAAAATGTAGTTAAAAAAGAGGTTTAACCCTAAGGTTGTTTTATCAGCCCAAAGCTGGCTAAATATGACATATTGCTCAAAAGCCGTTAAGAAGGCACCTTGCGATACCAAGAGAAGCTGGAAGAAAAGGTCGGGGGAGAATGTCAGCGGGAGAAAGGTAATAGAACCAGGCTCCCCAAAATAGAGAAAAATAAATAGTAAATACTAGGAAATGTGAAAAAGATCATCTTTATCACCGTGCATGATGTAACTCTGCTGAACAGCTGCTGGTAGGCTTTAATGCCATGTCAGTGACATTAAGACTGCTTATGATTTTCTTTTATGTTTTCTGACACATCCCCACAATCATGTGCATTTCTAAAAACTTACCACAGAAGATGGCAAGGTATTTGCCCACGGGGACTGGACTGGCAGGAACCCAATCAGTCTCTTCCCTGCAGTAGAAATTTGTCATTTCGGGATCCAAAGATGTTTTGAGTGGGCACATTTTCTATTTTTATTCCCTGAGTTATTATGGGATATGAATGTCAATAATAGATAAGCACATCGCAAACAGACTCAGCAAGTTCTGCCTTTTCTGCCCCTGGAGAGCCACCGCTCAAGCAATATCTCAGCACCAGGGTGACAGTTCTCCCTGGAGGGGGACAAGAGACAAATCCCTTCTACTCCACAAGCCCCCTGGCCTGCACCATCTGATGAATTTATAGTCTCCAATACAGTTAGGTGTGTATAATTCAATGTATTGCTGAAGACCAGTTACTGTATTTTATAGCTGACATTACAGGGGATATTTTTTCCTACGAAATAAAACAATATTTGTTTCGTGAAAGGGAAATGTGCTGTCTGTAGCTATCAGCAGCCAACAGTTGCTGCTGGCTAGAGCTAAAGGAGAAAAAAGAGGTGGATTTTACTTTAGCGATATTGGGAAGAATAATTTATCATTCACGGTGCTTTTTCAGGATCAGAGGGCCCATTTGAAAGTCACTATAGGATGACTGCTTTATTGTACTGTATTAAACAATTGCATTAAAAATACGGGTTACAGAAGGTATCCTGACATGTCGAGCGCTGCAACTGAATCCGGATTCCTACGCTGTACGTGACGTTGTGTGTAGGGGTGTGGGGAGGGGGTGCCTATCACTTTGCGGGTCTATAGGTATTTAACATCAGGATCCAATTCTGTAATTTCTGAGCACTTTACAGAAATTCATCAGTCCACTCACGCAGTATGTCTGTGGGGTAGAAAACTGAATATGCGTTTGGGGGATTTGGGTTTTCCTTTGCTTTTGGCCCTATTTCAGAGCTTGAGAAAGCACTGATGAGTGATTAAGTGGCTTTCTCCCTGGAAGACAGAGCTACTTTGAGGCCTTAAAGGCAAAAATGACATTCTGAAGAGTACTCGGTGTCAATCCAGAGCTGCAGGTCCGTATCAGAACAACAAACCAACACCAGCCATATCTGCCCCAAGAAGTCTTCATTGGACTTGTCTGGGGCCACAGGAGGACTTACCCTTCCCAGGGACATGACAGGTCAGCTTCTGCCCTACAAATCCCTTGCTTAGAATATCCATTTTTAACTGGTTCATGGGATACTGGTTTGGGGGACAACATTTTCTTTTGATAAGATGAATTTTAAGCATATAGTGTACCAGTTAGGATTGCATATCAGGTCAGATATTAGGTCTTGCAAACAAAATCACATACACTAGTATCCCATCATACAGAAAATTCCTATATATTTCTTGATTTCTTTGTTGTTTAGTTTAGCTTTTAAGCTAAACTAAAGGACACCTGGGGTGCAGGACCATGTCTGTGAAGAAAAAGCAATTTTTTTCTGCGTCCAGGAGTCAGGATGTAAGAAATTATTCTCTTTCACGGTTTTTTGCTGCCATATAGTACAGTTATTTGGCCTTTCTGCCATGGCGAGCCTGTACCAGACCTGTTGAAGGTGTATGTGCCTCCGGGTCATGGCCTTGCGGTCCTTTGGCAAGTGTGAGGCAGGTGATGATCAGCTCTTGGGAGGACTCAGACATGGGCTTTGAAAGCATCAGATGATATTTGGAGCATGGCATGCCCAAACCACGTGAGGGAGAGGGTCTGCCACCTCTGGAGGGGTGTGTGACGCAGCAGGGACCTGGATGACATTTACTGGGTCACTCTGCACAGCTTGTCTCCAGCATCCCGAGTAGACCTGCATGTCTACAAGTGAGGGAGGCAGCATGATTTAGGAAATAGCCTGCCTTTCGATGAAAGCCTCAGCGCTTGGGCAGTCCATCAGCCTCTCCATGAGCTCCTGTATCTCTTGCTGCTCACAATTCATTTCTCCCAGGCGTTAGCTGTAATGAAGACGGGACGGTCTACAACTTTATGACAGTTCCATTTATTTCTACTATTTTCACGTAAACCCAAGCAACGAGCAGCAGTTGCTTCCTCTGCAGCTTGATAAATGTCAGTATTAATTAAAATTGTTCGGAGTAGGGTCGGGTTTTTTTCCTCTCTCTGCACTGGGCTGGCAGGGAGGAGAAGCCTGACGGGCAGACGCAGCTGCTGAGCTGTTGACTGGAAATGTCGTCACTGGGAACGAGGCAAAGGAGCAGTAGCCGGTCTCTGACAAAGTGGATTGGAAATAGTGGAAGCATTTTGTCACCTGCACCGTGCTGCCACTCAGCGCAATGTGGGGGAGGATGTCTGGATATGGGTCTTGAACTTAATCCTTTGCTCCCCCGGCTGGGAAGTCTGCAAAGGCAGCTGTTCAGCCCATATGGAGGGGATAGTGCTCCCCCACCACTGCTATCTAATGATGCTTTCCTGACTGACACTCCAGAGAGAGCCCTTGATTCAGGAGGGAAGGTCAACACGACACAGAGCCTTTTAGGATGCAGGGGAAAAAAATCCGGGGACGCCCCCCTCACCAAACCTCCTTGTGCCACCGTGTATTTATACGCACTCTCTTCTGACACCGACCCCACTGAGACGTTCATAAAGCCAGCATCTTCTGTCTGCCTTGGGGAGGCTCAGGCAGCAAGCAAAGTTATGCTTCAGTGGTCGTGGATGTGCCTGTTTGCAAATGTGGCAGGTCTGAATGCAGCCAAGGCACCACTCTGATGGTCGCAGTGCTGGCATCCTCATTTCTGTTACCGCTATGAGCTCAGAGGATGCCACTACTATCTGCTAGAGATGATTTTCATACAAGATTATGAAATAATTTTCTTTTTTCTTCCCAAGCTTTACTAACAACAGAGGAAAGAAATTAAAATGAGCCCATGGGAGTTAAGTGCATGTGTCCTCCCGACTTGGAGTGAACTGTGTGCTCCACAGTCACTCGGGCATATCTCAACAGCCTCCCCAGAGTGCTTTTCCCGGTGGAGAAAACAGCTTGACTTGCACTGCAGGACCAGTTGCTCTTTTGCAAAATGTCGTCAAGAAAAAAGGTTTACACACACTTTTCCTGAAGTTCTGCGTTGTTCTCTGAGAAACTGAAGCGGAGAGAGAGAGGAGACTAGGGAAGACAATAGCCTCTCCAGGTCAAAGGGTAGACCCCAATGAATAAAGAGCTGAAAAGGTTTTGGAAGTGCAAAATAAGGTTTTTGTAAAACTGCATTTCTTATTAGACACACATGGAGACCTAGGCTTGATTTGCAGAAGCTCTTAGTGAAAAAAGGAAATATGCTGCCCCTTGGCACCCGTAAAACTCTCATCTACCAGCACAGGTGTGGAAATGCAATCAAGTGAATAACACTATTGTAAATGACAACTCAGTTTCATTTTTGTATTGAGCTTTTTTCTGTTTCTTTTTTAGATTTCTGGTACCACAGGCTGGTTCTTCTAAATACTGCCTCCTGCAGCTTCACCTTGATTCAGGTACAAGCCCTCATTCCCTTGCTCTTGTTTGAATTTATTGTAAGCCTTTGATGGCTGCATTTGTTTGTATTGAGCGGTGTATTTGTTTCCACTGCTGGTCTGTACAAAGTATGTTTTTTTCTAGAAAGACACTGACTTCTAAAAGCCTCTTTTCTGTGAAGACATCCGTCATGCCAAGTGTAGTAGTTTAAAAAAATCCTAAGTAGAAGCGCCTTTTACCAGCATTTAAAATAACAATCAAGGCTCTCCCACTTGTTCTTCTGGTCTAATCTTACAATGGGTTAGGGTTTGTGTCTGCACGCTCAAAAGAAACCTAGTTTCTGTAAATTTCTTTTTAATAAAAATGCGTTACCTATGATAAATATATATTGCCTAGGTCAAATTAATCTGATTGTGAAAACATATTGAGCAAAAGTATTGCTAGGATTTAATTTCATTTCTTTAAAAAAAAAAAATAAAAACAAAAAACAAACAACAAAACATCAAAAAACAAACTGTAACTATTGAATGCTGGTTTGAATTAAATTCTATTTGTTTTAATAAAAGTGTAGTGGCCTGAGTGTACATATATTTGTTTTAGTGGCAGTGCATTGGATCCAATAAAACTATATTGGCTTCACTGCTTATGTCTCCTTTCCAGAGAAAATGGATTGAACGGAAAAATGAAACAGGCATGAATCAGCCAGCCCTGAGGTCTCTGCTCAACTCTGGCATCCAAATAAACTGGTAAAAAAGAAACCCCAACTTTATTACTAAACATTGCTTTTAAATTTAAATACGTTTTAATGTCAAGGCTACACATGAGGGGTTTAATTGCCTGTGTGAAAGAGAGCAGTTTTCAGAACGAGACTTGGCTGTGGAGGGTCGTTGCATCTGCTCGCGACTGCAGAAGTAGAAACCTAAGCTGGCTTCAGCTCGCCGATAAGCTGGTGTACGTCAGGCTTGTCCGCAATAAAGGCGCTCAGCTGATGGCCACATATCTGCGATAATGCAGATCGAGTGTCGGCATCCTCGGCGCAGGGGCACCTCTATCCAGAAGCGTAGGCACACGCACCACGGATGTAAATCATGTCCGCATTGGGCGCTGCTGGGATCTGCCATTCCCGCAGGGGCCCCGCTGCCGCAAGGGTTTTCTACAGCCTCCCCCAGGAGTAGTCATTTCGGTCACCCGGAGGGAAGGCTATACTCATCTACTTTTGCACCAGATCTCACAAATTTCCGTGTTTTCTACGCAGTGATATTACCTGCACTTATTACTGCAGGTAGGAAAGCCACCACAGGCCAATGAGGGGCTGGTCTGGAGCACGTTCACAGAGGCTTTCCAGGCTGGTGTGTGGTAAATTTGGCTAAATGTTAATAAGGGTGTGCTCAGCAGAGAGTATGAAGTAAGTTAAAGTGTGGTTTAGTCATTTGTTTTACATTTGGAAACTACACAGTCCCCTATTTTTAGTAAGAGGGAGGACCTGAAGAGAGCGGCTCTGTGCCACTGGTTGATGCCCTCGTTGAACACGGGGATGCAGATCATCATGCTCTCACATGCATTTGTTTGCAAAATCATTGTCACCCCAGTGTCAACACTCCTAAAAATGCCACCAAGTGCCCTTTATAAACTCCCTAAATTGAATTAAGAAAGGAAAATGTGTTCCTGTCCTTTTTCAAGCTTCCTCAGTGCCACCTTTACAGCCAGTGCATACTGGGGGAGAGCTCCTTGCGACATCTCCGAGGTTAGAAAGGACGCTTCACTCTCAGCATGGCAAGCACTGTCTGGATATTTGCTAAGGGATGAAATGGATGCTGTTGGCTGGCCTGGCTTCTCACATGCCTTAAATCGTTGTAAGCTGACAACCCAACCTGAGTAATGCTTTGTTTGATGCCGTGCTTCCTTTTAGGAGACTGGAATCAGGTTGTGTGAATCCAAATCTGCGTGTTATTCCTTCGTGAGAAAACATGATCTGCAGTAACTCATTTACAGTTTATGTTGAACTGGGTGTCTCTGGGACTGTGGGAGCCAATCCAAGTGAGGAGAACTTGGCTGCAGCAGTAGTTTAGCTGTGGGACAGGAGATGGCCGCAGGCTTCTCCAGCCCTGGCTCCTCAGAAAACTGTGAATGAAGAAATAATTCAAAGAAAAGAAAATCAGCTGTTAGCAAAGCAATATTCAGGTAAAAATCCAGCTGAGGAATGGATTTGAGAGGACTACACTCTGCATCATTGACAAAATCCCCATGACCTTGTGGAAGTGGAATACAAGTTATAGACACTGCAGTCAGTTCACACACCCCAGAAATGATCTGTCTCCTGAGCCCCAGGTGGCCAAACCAGGTTTGTGATAGCTGTGAGGGCTTCACCACCGTACATGTCATGGTGGTGAAGGTGGCAGACCTCATGAAGCATCCAGATAACCGATTTGAGAATGCTAGGGGAGACCAGTGGGTGCCAGTAAATAAAATGGTGGCGGAATTCACGGTGATGTTCTGTGAGACACTCCCCGCACAGGGCTGTGCAGAAATGCAGACACCTGTGAGGAGCTGAGAGCTGTATAGGAGAGAGGAGTTTGGAATTTTTTTTTAAGAATTTGGGAAATTCCTGGGGGAGCCTACCCAGGAAAGATGGGCTCTTCCAAAATCAAAATATGACCAAGTAGTTGGCACTTAGAGTGTAAAGGGTTAAAGGAGAGTTTTTAACTAGAAGCTGGTATAAATCTGGGTGCAGAGGAGTACACAGTCTGAGATAACACCACTTCCAGGGATGAAAACATAAATTCTGTATCAGAAAGGGATTGGATAAATTAAGGGAGGACAAATCCCACAAGGGCCATTAAATTCTATGGTCTAGTTCCTCCCGGTGGCTGGAAGCTGGAGGTGTAAGCGGGGGATTTATCAGAGGCACCAGGTCACATGGTGGAGATGGGTCTTCATGGCCTTTTTCTTGATTCATGATGACTTCACCAGACAGAGTGATGGAGGTGGTGATGGAGAGATCTTTAAGCCACCTGCCCACCACAAGATCATCTGCCTGGGTCCCATGTGCCTCACAGCCTCTCTCTGCCCCTTCTTGCCTGCCACCCTGGCTCCCCCGTGGCCCACCAAGCACCGGCCACCACGCAGTGCCAGCCCCACACCTCAGCCTCCTCTGGTCAATCCTCTGCCTCGTGATGAGCAGCCACCGACAGCTTTTTTTGCTAAGCTGGAGATGCTGCAGCCACCTGAGCAGCTCATGCAGGGATCTTCTTCTCCTTTTTCACCCTGCCCAGGCACGTGGGAGATGCCTTGTTTGAGTCCTAAATGTGTTTCACTTAAGCCATGATGATGGTGTACTAAAGCGCTGTAATCTTTGCTAGGTCTCTCTTTACATTGCTGTAATTACCATAATAAGCTGTTTTAACCGGCTCTTTTATAAGTAACAGCAGCATAAAAATATCTCAGCATGTTTTCCTTTAATGAGCTACAACTTCTGTGTAATCTACCCTACACTCTCTTCGGTGCCTCTGTTTGCGGTGGATGCGGCATCGTTTTCATCTCCTCCCGATCACGGTGCTACTTCACCCCTGAGCAAGCAAGCTGGTCCTGGGACTCACAGATGGGCTTTGTCCGGGTTGCCCCAACCTGGTGGATGCAGTGGTGGTGATGCTGAGTGATGCCAGCATGGGGCACAAGAGTGTTCCCCCTGCTCGGCCTCTTCTGCCAGCAGCAAAGTTTTTGGGAAGCCTCAGCAAGAGAGGGGACTTTGCGAGCTTCATGACTGGCTGAGCTGAGGGAGGGGACATTTGCCGCCATGGCTGTGGGCCCTGCCAGCATGTGGGTCATGCCGCCAGGCTGCCACGGATGCTGCAGGGATGTGTTACCATCACCCACGTCTTGTGCCCATTTAAGGACACCAGTGGGAAAAGTGATGACAAAAGGGATTGATACCCAAAGGCTAAGGCAGAAGTTTGGTGCCGGGGTCAGTAACTGATACAAGTGACTACAGACGAGCCGTGAAGCAGAAAGGGTTTTGAATATGTGGCACAGGGATCTGAGGGACAGCTGCAGAGAGCTTCCTCCGTCAGTGCTGCTGGCAGAAAGCGCTAACGTGGTCGGGCAATGACCCCGTTCACATCCAGCCATCCGTTCACGTCGCTGCCACCCAGCTCCATCCGCCGGGTATCGAGGAGCACCTCTACCCCTCATCCCTCACCCCCCAAACGCTGCTGTGGGAGAGCCAGTGTGCGGGCATGGGGCACGGTCCAAAAAATCTCAGTCGATTACGCCACCGTAATATCACATCAGTGAACTCACAGTTTGACTGCTTACGGCAGATGGACGAACACTTGTCGGTTATCTGGTGCTGAGCGAGAGGCAGATTTATTTCCAGAGCTTGCGACTCTCATTTCTCCCAGCTGAAGCTGCAAGGCAGAGTGTGCATCTGTGATTTATTTTTTTTTTTTCAGGCACGACTATGTTGCAGTGAGGTCTATCACCAAAAGCGACGGGATTTTTGGCGTGTTTTTACAGGGAAGGCAGGAAGGAAGGTGGAAGGTGTCGCTGCTTTCCATAGCACTGTAAGCTGCTTGAATTCACACAAGCATGAACTGAATTTCCAAATCTCAGCTGTGCCCTGTGTGCGCTGACAGCTGGTTCACCCGCAAAGGCCTGCAGAGCCCCATAAAGCAGAGTGAAAAGCACTGGGTATCTGCATTGGGGTGGTATTAGTGTGCATTCTAAAAATAAAGGAAACTGTGAACTTCCACCTTGGAGCTGGCCAAGAGCCCACTCAGCCATTTCTTCAGTCCTGGCTGCTGGTAACACCAACTGTTTCAGGGGAATGGAAGGAAACCCCTGAGGAGACAACAGCGCTGTTCTCTTGAGCAAAGCTGACTTAAAACCTGACAGTAATGCAGGGGCTACAGAGGTAACTGCACTTGCTACAAAACCAGCATCGTATGCTTGCTGCTAACCTTTCTCCAGCGAGACATCAGTGCAACAGAGCTGCTAGCAGGCAGGATCTAACAGGGACTGAAATAAATTCTGAGGTGTGAGATTCACTGAAATCTGTAAAACAGCAGCTGCGAGAACCTCCCTTACTGGCCCCTCACCAAGCCTCTTCTATTTCTCAAAAATATCCTTGTTGTAGGAAATTTAGATAACATGTACAATTTGCAAATGTCTGTGAAAGACATCAATAACACTGCTAAGGGATATCTCCTTTTAAAAAATGCACTGTAAGGTTTTATACTTAATTTTTCTTCAAGGGATGGGTAATATTTATCGGAAAGTTGTCCTGAACTCAACCACTGACTTTTAGTTCCTTCATCCTTAAACCTGGCCATGGAGGGTTATTAGTACGTCCTGATTGGACAATGGTTTTGGTAGAAAGAGCAGTGGAAAGTACACATCAAATGGGTACCAATTTTCTAAACAGTTTTCTTTGTTCATTTTTTATGGGATCTGGCTTAGAATAACAGAAATTATTTCATTTGGAGCAAGTCAAACATTTTGAGATGCCACTTTATTTTTCCCGCCTGAAAAAGATAACACAAGTGAAATACAAGGGAAATGGAAAAAAATCAGGCACTGTGCTTATTGCAAGGAAATTTGTTTATGCATGATTTGAAATCAGAGCAGAGTTTCACTTCATTCTGTCTTGCGTTGTTGTGTTTCATATTTCATGCTTTGGTTAACACTTATTTAGTCTATTCCTAGAGGCTGTGACAGGTTGTCCCGAAAGTTTTTAGACTTGCTGAGCATTCACTCTCCACAGAGCATGTCAAAATGAAAGGAACAAAGAATTCATTCATTTTTACGCAAAAAAAAAAATTTAAAAAATTAGTATTTTTAAGACCCAGCCTTTCCTTCTGACACTGTAACACAAAACACGCAAGTCATCAACGTGTATGTTACCAACAGCTTTGAAGAAAACAAAACAATTTTGTGTGGAATTTCCTTTCCATAATTCAAAGAAATACATGGGGAAGAAATTGGTTCTCCTCCAGAATTCAGGTGAAAGAAAAAAAATTAACATCATTATTTTCCTCCCAAAATCCCCCTTTTCAGCCAATTCTAGTTTTTCGCCAGTTTCAGGGGCTTTGTAGAGACTTTTCCTTCTTCCTAGTCACATCTCTGTGGGGAAGGAAGATATGACCAACACATAAGGGTCGGTCCTGTGCTTGTCAGCTTGTGCTTTGGCTCCATCATGCACTGACCAGGTCTGATTGTACAGAAAAAGTTTAACAGACGTGGTGACACCATTGCAACCAGAGGATCCTTCACAAAGAGAACGTAATGAGTGGAGGTGACCACATTTGGATAGGACTGTGAAATTCTGAGGGCATTTCCTCCTGTTTTCCCAGGCCAGGCACTCTGGCCCTCACCACAAGAAAATGCCAATCTATCTCATGGATTCGAATGGGCATCTTGCTTTGCCGTGTGGGCACGGCAAAGGGCGCTACATTCACTTTGTTGCAAAGTCCCTGCTTCTTCCCAGCTTAGTCCTGGAGCGGTCGCTGCTATTCTGGAGCCTGGATGAGGCAGGGTGCTTTTAATGCCCCATTTCTACCCAGCTGAGACCCTCACCCCCCGCCTCCAGGATTTCCATCAGGGTCTGACAGCTGGGCATCAGCTGGGCTGACCCGGGCACTAATTGCATTTCTTGTGCTGGTGGCTGCCAGGAGGAGGGCAGAGAGACGTGCTGGTGGCTGCCCCGGGCTCCTGCCTCCCTCCCACTTGGAGATGTTTTGCCTCCCAATCCTGGGAAAAGGCACCAGTGCTGGGCACACCCCCACTGCTTCTCAGATCCTTTATAAATCTGCCAGTAAAACGCACAACAGAGGGGTCCTTTAAAAATCATGAGAGAGAGACTCTGATGCAGTCATTTGATATCTAGGCTGATTAAAGGTGTGCACAGAGACACACTCACACACACACCTGCTAAATAACCGGGCAGGCAGTGTGGCACCAAATTTTCATAAGTATCTCTGTCTCCAGCCCCATCCCTGTGTTTGGTGCCCCAGGAAAGGCAATTACCCAGTTTGCTTTCCTTGGAGTCTACCTACAGGCTCAGGAAACACCACCAGACGGGCAGTGCCCAATGCCTAATGACATCCTCAATCTTGTTTTATAGACGTAGTGGCAAAAAAAATCTTTTTTTTTTTTTTTTTTCCTGGCTGAATCCCTATGTTCTTTGGGTTTCAGGTGTAGCCTCTGCATCTATTTGGTGACCCTGTGTGTTGCGAGCAATGTATTTTTCATGGTTAAAAAATAAATCAGGGAGTACGGCGAAGGCTGGCATTTATTAGACTGCTGCTCACCCGAGCCGACACTGAACGCACTCATCCCCGGTCTCTCCCGCTCGCCTTTGCCATTGAGGAAATTCAATCCGCTGCCATGTCATTGTTATACTAATCTCTGGCTCCTGGACACCAGTCCGGCTATGACAGTCACACAAAACTGGTGTCACACTCATCTCAGGCAGGCTGTGCTTCAGCGGTACGTCTTCATTCCCTGCCGCCGCGCTGACTTCCAGCCGTCATTCCCCTTTGCGATGGCTCGGGAACGGGCGTCGTGAGGAAGAGGAGCTGGCCATGGCATGCCTTCCTGCTACGGCTTTTCTAGACCTGACTTTTTTTCTTTCTAAGCCAGAGCAAAAACCCTCACTTGTGTTGGTGGCTACAGCCTCCTTCTCTGCTCTGACCTCGGCCATGTTCAAAACCTGAGGTCCTCTTCAAGTATGTCCTTGTTGCTCGTCCACTCCTCTCTGAAAACTTCCAGTGCCTCTTCTTTTCCAACCCAGTCAGGTTTTTGAGAACTTTCTGCTCTCAGTTTCAGGCTCTTTGCAGTCTTGCTTCTTTCTATTTA
Organism: Vanellus vanellus; assembly: GCF_965231255.1. NCBI lineage: Eukaryota > Metazoa > Chordata > Aves > Charadriiformes > Charadriidae > Vanellus > Vanellus vanellus. The sequence continues at coordinate 38,026,657 of NC_138906.1, forward strand.
CTGCTCTTGATTGTTCCAAGGAAGCCAGCATTTCCACAGTCCATTTTTTAAAAAAAAATGTCTCATGCATTTTTCAGTACCGTTTCTCATGCACGGCATATCACTCCCGAATTATCCACAGGGTCTTGGTTTCTTACGCTCCCTCCTCAGCTTTTACCACGAAGGTTTGTTTTATCAGTGGTTCAGAAAAGGGGCAATTGGGATAAATGAAATTTATTTTAAAATATAGATGCATGCTGTGCTTTTTTTTTTTTTTCCTCTGCCTTTTATATGCTGGTTGCACTGTTGGTTTATGAGCTTTTCTAAATAGCAGCTATGTCTTTTTAGATGCACAAAGAATAATTCAGGGTAATTCAGCCTGATACCGCAGCTCTCCCTCCCAGCTGAGGTCTCCTTTAGCCAGCGCTGCCAAGGGGGAAGAGATGCTCATTAAGGGCCTCTCAGCCGCCAGTCAGCCGGCCGGAGGCCGCCGGCCCTGCTTTGCATCTGGAAGAAATGGCTCATGGAGAAGTCTCACTGCTGAGGTCTCAGGGAGCACGGCTGGGACCCTGTGGCCTGCTAGATCTGGTGCCGGGGCATGTGAATATTTCATCTCCTTGCCCTTAATGCAATGCAACTAAGGCTGTGCTGCCCCAGAGGCTGGCAGGACCGTGGCGAGTGGGGATGCTCGCTCAGAGATACCATTGCGCCAGGCAGGTTTGGGGTGCCATGAGGTGGGGCTTCCGCAGGGACTCTACGCTGCTTTCCTCTGCGCAGCCCTCTTGCATTTACTTCGGTGCTTTCTTCTCACCTAAGATCAGGGATGAGCAGTGCAAGGGCCCATGAAAATGAAGACCAAATGGGACGAAACGGGAAAAAAGGACTTCACTGTGAGGTTCAAATTAACAATTTATTTGGACTTCACTCACAGGTCCAATACGTCACTATTGCAAGTTCTAGGTGTACAATGACGATTACACTATTGCGGTTTAAAAGAAATTAGTGGGCTCAAGTAACAACGCAAACCACAAGTGCGCTAGATATTAATACCTTAAACGAGTGCACCAGCTACAAACTTAAAAGCATGCTATATACCGTACGTATGTTTCTTAGTCACTTACCCTCTCTCAGGTAAGATCGCTCAATCCCTGGGAAGTGACCCTGTACAGCGTCCTGGACAGGGGCGGGACGGATCTCCTACAGGCCAGCTGTATCGTTGGAGGATTCTCCATTTTTTCCCCAAACCCTGCGGTTTATATTTCCTGACTCTGTGAGGGTGCAGGATTGTGCCTAAGTGGATTATATTTACCTCTGGTGGTGCAATAACTAAGTCTCTCTTGCCAATTTGTGATGTCTGGCGCTCAAAGTCACGGGAATAGTGGTGGGATGGGACTCAGGGCATTTTGTTTGTCAAGGGCCATTTGGTTTCGGTTCTCATATGCAATTTTGAGATAACCCCGGGCTGAGCTGTTTTGCAGCTCCCCCCAAGTTATCTCTGCATAGACAAGGCAAGGCGGAGATCACAGTATCACAGTATGCTAGGGATTGGAAGGGACCTCAAAAGATCATCTAGTCCAATCCCCCTGTCGGAGCAGGAACACCTAGATGAGGTTGCACAGGAAGGCGTCCAGGCGAGTTTTGAATGTCTCTAGAGAAGGAGACTCCACAACCTCCCTGGGCAGCCTGTTCCAGTGCTCTGTCACCCTCAGAGCATACCTCAGAGATGAAGCTGAGTCGGATGACAACTCCCTGCATCTCACCTATTGTGCTCAGAAACTGGTTTGGCTGGGTGCTCCCATACACCAAAATGAGAGGAAAACGTTCCTACAGGTTTCAGAGGCAGTTACTGCTGGAACCAGGAGCACTATTATCAGCCTGACAGAAATGACACCTTCATTTCAGACAAAACTGGAGCTGATTCTTTGGCCGTGTGCAGCTTTTACCTCTGCCTATCCACGCCTGCATGCCTTCAACCCTCCAGAAGGGTTTTCATCAGTCCATGGGGCAGAGCCCACAAGCATGGGAAATTAGCTGTGAAACCACTGGGATTTCAAACACAAACCCAAACTGTACACATTTACCTCACCCCTCATACACCCGCACAGGCAAACAAGTGAACAAAGGGAAGAAGATGAACGAAAACAATAACTAAGGTTCCCAGGGTTTGCCTAATTTTTATTGGGTTTTGCAGTGAAACAATTAAAGAAATGGTATGTGAGGTGGTCATTTCTCAAAAAGGTTACATAGCTCTCTAGCTACAGCCTCACTTTAACTCTAAAACCCACCTTCTGCTCAAATTTGCATGAACATGTTCACTGATTATATCTGACTATGTAACTTGAAAGAAGGGTGAGCAGCAGCATGAACAGTAGCAAACACCCATTAAGAGCTGGTGTCCTACCCAAGACCTGGTTAGCTGATGCTGACATGTTTCTGGGTTTGCGGTTTTCAATCATCTCTCACATCCAGGGGCCAAGACAGGGATGACTTTAAGTGGAGTAGTGTTGCTGGAGGTTTCAAAATGGATTCCCTCTGCCCAGACTTCCCAGCTCTTTTCTGTTTGCTTTCTGCAGACATTAGAGTGATGGAGCCTGGCTTGCATGAACGCCCGTGAAAAGCCCATTTGAAGTTTGCACGCTCGAATACTGCCATATAGCAGAAGTGCCGGGCTGAGATGACAAAGCTCAACCAGAGCCTCGAGCTTAAACTTGCCTAATGAGGGACAAAAATTCTTCATCCACCACTGCTGTGACCATTTCTCTTCATTCTGTGCTCTTCAATTAGTACATTTAAAAGGGACACTGCTTAACGCAGCGGGGGTCCCAGTTCCTCGGGAAATTTTTCTACAGCCCAGGCACACAGGCAACTGAATGAGGTTTTGACTGTGCCATTGGCAACCCGGCGTGGGGATGCAGGTGCCGTTATTTCAAGTGAATGTAATAAAAAGAAGATTTAATTTCAGCTCTGCACATAGGCAGCAGAGCTTGCGGTACAACCACTTTTCCAGGGTTGAAGCTTTGAGGAAAACCCCTCCAGCAGGGCAAAATTTATATTATCAACCCAAAGCTCTTCCCCTGATCACAAAATTTGCATTCCTGCAGATGGAGGAAAAAAACAATCCTGTGTGATACCACTCATGATGAACTCAGCCCTCTTTTGAACAAGCAGCTTGAAATACTTGTAGCAGACCCTTCACAGTCTATCTATCTGACCTGTTAGGAAAGAAGAAAGATAATAAATTGGACAAGTAAATTTGAATTACAAATAAATTAGAGGAAGCCACAATCAAGGTACTGACATTCAGTAAGCGAAAAAAGAAAGCTTTTTTTTTGCGGGTAAATTATCTACTGCAAATTATTTACTCAGCTCTGCTGTGAAGAGCTCTCAGGATGGGGCAGACAGAAGCAGGTACTTTGATTGCTGGTTCAGGCTTCTGGTTCTGAGAATCAATCTTTGACCATTAACAAAGCACTGCTGCCTTTTCAAGTGTAATTTATTCAATAAGATGCTTTTTTTTTTCCAGGATGCTGCAGAGATTCTTGATTTTCATTTGTCTTTGTCTGGAGATGTGAAATAAGTTTGCCATATTGTCCATTTCATGCTAATTTCTCAATATATTCATATATTCATTTTGGATATGGGATTTGTGAAGGACTCTGCTGACTCTCAGACACTGCTGTTAAAAATGGAGATAAACCTGCTGAAGATAATTTAACTCCACTTCTGTATAGCAGGTAATATTAAAACTAATGGCATACGAGAGGAGCCAGGGTTTTTTTCGCTTTGAGTGCTTTATAACATTTGTGAAGAGCAGCGGTCCTTGGACGGGGAGCAAGGAGCCCTGGTTTCTGCTCCACACGGTGCTGCCAACATGCTCAACCCCTGCTTGAGGCATTGGAAGAGGTCCTGCCAGTCTGGGGCAAACCATACTGCTCCCCTCATTTCAACCTCCCTGTTCCCAGGAGACCATATATCTCATGAGGAGCTCGTTTCATACACGCGAGTAAAAAGTTATCCAAAGGCATGGGTGCCTCTTGATCCAGCCCAGGCAGTAGCAGTCTTTCTGCTGTTTTCAAGCCAAGTCCTTCAAACCAGGAGCAGAGTGTCGTGGTGGGTGGGTGAGGCACAACACGAAGCCTGGGGCTGGAATAACGCCGCTGTAAAGGCGCTCCCTGGGACACAGATGCAGGAAGAGCAGCGTGTTTTATACCTTCTGTATCTTTATCTTCCAACTTTGTATACACTTCAGGTTGCCACTGGGTTATTTTTAGGTCATTTCAGGAATATATATTTCTGCAAGAGCTATTTCTGGGAGCTATGCCAAATTGGAAACTGTAGTAACCTATACATCCCCCGCAAGGATGTATACCAAACAGCCGCTGCCATTCTCTTCTTTGCTACACCTCGCAGCCCCCGGGGAGAAGGAGCATCAGTCTGCAGGAAAAAGGAATGCGAAATAAATGCCCCTGCAAGGCTCTGGAAGAGCCAGGCACCCAGCAGAGCTGCAGACACATGTCCCTGTTGGAAGGAGCACTTGTGCACCCATCAGCCAGCTGGGGACACCCGTACACCAAGAGCAGTGGCAGTGCTTTGGAGGTATGAGGGAGATCATTGTTGGGGTACAGCCCCCCACTGCCCCCTCAGAGCTGTTCTGGTTTGTGTTCTGATGTGGTGGACAAAGCGGATGGGAGTTCATCACGTACTGGGCTGTGTGAAGCTGAATGTCTGATATCCAGCCCTGCAACGACTGCTGTAACTCCAGACGTTGTGGCTTGCAGGGTCTGGAAATTCCTTGTGTTAGAAATGTTGGCCTGGGTTTGGCGTCCCGGCATTTCATCTGGGAGCGTCTTTCCGTTTGTCAAAAATGTGTCACGAACCGACCAGCAAATCTGAGTTTCTCTGGGTTCGGATGCACTTGCAAGGTTTTGATGCAGCTGGAGAACACAGTGTGCAAACAGATTCAAAGCGCCGCTGGGGCAGGGCTGAAGTGTGGCCCCGAACACAGAAATGAATCAACCCTCTTGCAGTTGATTCGCATTTTTTCAGGGTTTGAGCCGTTCTGTACTTAGTGTAGTAGGGCACGGTGCTTTGAAATGTGGCCAAAGCTACAAAGCACAGTTGCTTCTCTCTCCTAATCACTGGCAATGCTCTAGAACTAACAAGAAGTCACTAAATCCCTTTTCGTGGCACCATCTTTTCCTGGTTTGGGTGTCAGGATTTTGCTGTATGCATCTTAATCATGTCTACAAGCCATGATGCTGTCAGCATTACGGGGAGAAATTTTTTACTGTAACATTGTCTTTTTCCTTTGTCACAAAAGTATGGATCAGCTAAATTCTGCTGTACATGGGGGACCAATTTTCCACAAAAGAAGTCAATAGAGAAAAAGAATTTAAATGCTAAATTAATCCCTCAACAAAAGCAATGTTTTAGCCCAATGCCTCCTTGACGTCCAGAACAAATTTTGCTAAGAGAGAATTTTATAAAGGAATCTGTGTCAAAGTAGATCTATTATCTGATAGATAAGTAATGGGCTTCATCAGTCATTTTTATCCATGGGAAGGGGGCAAAGGAGGGAAGAGGAAAGGGAGTCTGTTGGAAGGCTGTCCGTTGGAAGCATTACCCAGACAGTGAGATTGCATGTCTGCGTGCAGACTTGAAAAGACACAGATCATCAGATACCAGCGCATGCCTTTGAAAACGGGTCATAAACATTAGAGGAAAGGATACGAGGACAAAGGGAGTAGCAGAGCTTTAAACTACAGTGGTTATTTAAGTGTGTGTATGTATGTGTGTGTGTCTGTGTGTCTGCTTGTGTGTAAACAAGCAGGATCGAGAACTCAAATCTGTCAAACAAAGATACTGAGTTAAAGGCTTGTTTATAACAATATTGTTCGACACCCCTCTGCCTCCCTCCTTGAGGCTGTGCTGGCAGCTATATTAAAATACACTGTACAGTAGCATCTAAAATACACAGGGGAGCTGAGGAGGCATGGAGCAGTGGGAGCTGTGCCAGGTAACGTGTCTCTCCATAGCAGTAGCTCAACCCATTCCCAGGCGCTGTAAGGCAGCTGTCTGCTCCATGAGCTCGTCAGAGTGTTCCTGACCTGGGACAATGAACTCTCCCTCAACCAGCCCCGTGGCGTGGCTTAGGAGTCAGGACGGGTCTGGGACAACAGGCAGTTCGGATGCCTTCACACTTTTCTTAGAAGGTGACCTTGCTTCGAAAATGGTGCGTTTCAGCACATGAGCATCATATATATGAGGCAATGCCTTCCAAATTAAACGGCATGATTTGCACCCTGCCTGTCGTCCTTCCACACACCACCACCAGCTTCAAGGTAAAAAGGGGTCAATAAAGGCCAGTTAGTGGCATACAGATACTTCCGACTGCTGCTCCCTCTTCTGCTCCTCTCGCACTCTTTGGAAGAGTTTAAACCAGTAGTGGCTTCAACAACACTTCTTTGGGAAAAAAAAAGAAGTGAAGTAACTGGAATTTAACGAGCTGGCGAACTGTGGCAGCAGCAAGTTTCTAGAAGCTATTTGCATCTTGCTGTCCGTAACAGGGCTTTATTCCTCTTGTGACTCAGGGGCGACAAATGGGAATCCGATCAGAAAATAAGTCAGCTTGTTCATATTGCAGGAAGCCAGAAACTGAAACGGGTAAAGATCATGCGCAAAGTCCTAATGGAATGTGACGCATCAGAAGCACATCGTGCTCAAAACCCAGCAGAAAGGAAGATGTTCCATGGTTTTAATTCATTGAAAATAAGGAGTATTGCTGAGCCGCTTGCTTAGTGCTATGTCTTTATTACAAATGTTGTTGTTCCCCTCCAAAATATGTAAGCATGTGTCACGGCTGGAAGGCAAACAGCGAGTACTCAGCGCTCAGGCATCCCCTCCGCAGAGGCAAAGAGCAGCCCTGTGACAGACCTCCCACATGTTCTGGGAATGTAGCCTCGAGCACCTGGGGTCTCAAAGGGAAAAGTATTGTACATATTGGTGAGCACACGGAGCCTACCAAACACATGTATACACACATTCCAAAATCCCCTATGTACTTGCCTTCAAACAGACTCTGATATTAATAATAATCTGCCAAACCCAGTATATACTGTGGGCTGTAAGCTCAGCCTCGGTTTTAGTCACTCACCTGACCTTTGCAGTCATGGAGGGATGTCCCACCACCATCACCACCAACTCCACAGTTTTTCTGGTTGTGGCCTCTTCCTTTCCAATGCAGCCATACAATGAAGTGCAAAAGATTTACTCCAGTTCTTGGGGCGCTGAATGTTTGAGGCATCTGATCCTTGAAAGAAAGAGAGGAAGGCTTTCTTTCTGGAAAAGGGGGGACAGTGAAAAATTAGAAGGCAAACAGCAGTTTTATTTGTGCTTTCGTTCTCCCTCTCTCTGTGCAACCTTGAATGTAGGAAGAGGTATTGGTCTCACGGGATGTGCCAGCACACCCTATATGAGCAATACCTAAAGAGAGCATCCACTGAAGACGTGGAAGCCCCTGGCACCTGAGGTGGAGGACTGTTGGTCTGCCTCAGGGTGAAAGGACACCCTGGGGGAGCAGTAGCTCTGGCACAGTCTGCCAGCATTTGTATAAATACCATAAAGCTTTCATGTCTCCTCCACTCCCAGACCTTTATCCCATCCTGCCACCTACGGTGCAGCCCCAAGGCTGCTATATGAGTATCGGGTTTCCGTAGATCATTCACCAGATGTGAAGAGGTACACGGCAAGTTGTGCCCATGGCAGGGTGGCTGGGATAGCTGCAGTCCAGGCTCTCCACAAAGTGACCGCAGAGGGACTCCAGAGCACCTCTTCATCTTCTGCCAGTTGAACATGAGAGGCCTCAGACACAGCGGGACTGTTGAGAAGCTGCCACACATGGGATCCGGGATTAATGCATGCTTAAAGCTGTGCAAGTGGTATTTTCCTAGCAGATGGGCTTAAGCACCGCTTTAAAAGCTACTGTAACAGTGAGTGACATAGGGAGGTTACAGATCTGCAGAAGAGCTTCAAACTATTATTATTATTATTATTATTATTATTATTATTATTATTATTATTATTATTATTATTATTATTATTATTATTGCTGAGTGCAGTTGTCCTAGTTTCAAGAGGCAAGGCTGATAAAATTTATTGCTCTATTAATAATCTTGATTATATCCTTTTTTGCGGATCCCTCTTGCGTGTTTCTTTGAAACCCATGAGATCATCTGCTGCCTGTTAATGGAAAGCAGTTTATTTTGAAGGAGGACAAACTGACAGATTTTTGTTCCCATGAACTGTATAAGAAATCTAACGAACTAGATGCAGATGGATCAATACAGGCTGTTCTTTATTTATCACCCTCTGTCTTCCTCACTTTACTTTTATGGCTATTAAAGGTGCTATCATTGATATACCATTTTTGACTGTCGCTATATAATATATATACCGGACAATGCTACCATTGATATTCACGTAAAATGCTGGGGTACTGAACGACCTAGGAAAGTGGTACAGCCTGTCCTTCATTTCTGCAGCCGTAGGTTTAGCTGGGGCTGGATCTCTTGTGAGTAACATTTCTGCTACACTTCAGGAGGCGCGAGGGAAGTTTGACATTTGCTCTGAGTATTTCTGCACTTTCAAGCCTGTTTGAGTTTTGCTTTAGGTGGGACTTTAGCTGGTGAGTTCCTAGGCTCTCTGCTTCATTAAAATCATTCCTTTTGGACTTGCGATCACCAAGAAACACAGCAGTGCTTGACTGCAGCCCTTTGATGATGCGATTTCAATTAAAACTCACTACTGGCTACAGATGAAGGGGAGTCACGCTCCAAACCATGACATTTTATCACAAGTAAACAACTGATGGGAGCTGAGTGAATATGAAGCTTGACACGGCTTATCCTTGCTCACGCTGACTGACAGCATTGTGTCAGCTAATTTGGCTGTCGACAAGAGAATTAAACCTGGTTACGGAAACACGGGTATCAGAGATGAGAGCGTCTACGCTGCGCTGCTGATTGCAACTGGTGGACAGTATAGCCACCCGCAAGCCAGTTTTAGATGATCCACCCTAAGGCTGGTAGTGGTCTGGAGGTGAGAAACCAAATTCAGCAATGACCCCACTACCTGGGGGGATTTTACAGCCTGCTGTGTACTTTCAGTTTAGCATCTGAAATTGGGCATGGGAAGCTTGATTTCCCAGGCACGTCAGCTCAGCTCCTGCTAAAGGCAAAGGAAAAGGGACCAACACCCTTTAGGTAAAGCAGCTTCGAATGTGCTCCTGCAGCAAGATCTGCCGCAGACGTCAAAATGAGAGTGTGATGCTCTGGTAGGACTGGCGCCAGGTAAGCAGTGCTGTGTAGCTGGGAAACCTGGCCTATGTAGGCAGCCGGTGTTAACTGAGGCAATCCCTGCAGATTTAGTAAGAAGAAAATTAATCCCTTTACGCAGCTAAACCTGGGATAAGCAGGTAGAAATCCAGGCCTAAAAGCCTTACAATAGAAGGAAATATTATTCTACCAACTCAATTTGGTAAAAACAAGTGGTGTGGCATTTAAATTGGGGCATCTATCTCTAGCAACCCAGCACCTCTCACCAGTTTCTCACCTTTACATTTGAATGCAGTGAAGGCGGAGGTGCTGCATTTACAATTATAGCAGATGACTTCATCCCTCTGAAATGACTTTAAAAGATTAGAATTCATAGATTATTTATTAACTCTCAGTGAATGTATTTCCAGAATGGGAACAACATATTGCATCAATGTCTAGTTCCCCAGTTTAACTGTTTTAATTAAGAGGGAAACGTATACTGCTGTAAGGAACGCAGCCCACATACCACTGTGCAAGGCTTTTTCCTTACTGTTTCCTTTTTAGTACAAAGCCTTTGTTCCTTTAAACTCAAGTTAATAACAGTGATCATAACACTGGAATCTTCCTGTGATAACTCATAAATAACAGTTGTAGCTAAAACAAGGCTGTTCAGCCAAGCCATCCAAAACTGGCAACCCAACAGTTTAATTGACCCGTCTTGATGGCGAGCGCCTGATTCACAGGTTGGCAGAGAGATTTGTGACGGAGTGGCACTGGCAGCTTAACCCAAACACTCCTGCTGCCTAGATAACAAAAAACATCTTGTTTAAGTTCATGACAGCAACTGCAGCATATCCAGCATTGTTTTCCTTCCTTGTTGGACTTTGTAGCAAATCTTTCCCCTACTAAAGCCTTCACTGGGTTCCTGGGTAGTAAAATGGCATGCCTTAGAAGTGGTAAAAAAAGACAAGATGAGCATAAACACTGCGTTCCAGACCTCCAAACCAGGTGCCAGTCCAGATGAAAAATAAAGCTGTCCACAGCTAAGCGGCCGGAGTTTTCCAAGGAAGGCTGAGTGGGGTCAAGTAGATGAGGAGCCAGACCCCTCCACTGCGGGAGGAATGCCGTCTCCTTCCAACAAAGCTGGGGAATGAGAAAGAGGTAAACACAGCCCCAGATGCCTGCGGTAGCTGATCAGCGCAGGCTCACCGCCACGCCACCGCCCGGGCTCTTCTGTGGGAAAAGTTGGGGTGGGAGGAGGGAATCAAAGTCAGGAGGCAGAGTATACCATACTGTGATTTACTTTGACAATGTGTTGTCCCAACAGAAAAAGAAAACAATGTAATTTAGATGCTGTCAAGACAGAATGTCACCTCTAAAGAAATGGAGATCTAATTATCAAGATATCGTTTGAGAGACCTGGTATGGAATAATTCACAAGCACGGTAAAGAATTAAACCCTTTCAAAGCCACGTAAACATATTTTTCCTTTATCTCTAGTACTTATGATTTTCAGCTAGGTCAAATGCATCAAGCTTAATCGTTGAGCATTTAAAAACACAGTATATAGTGTTTTTAGTCTCGGTGTAAAGTGTTATTACATGCTAACGTGCAAAGGACTTTTTCACCTCAATGTTCTGATTCATTAAACAACTATACTCCTGTGGTGCCATCCTTGAATGATAAGGCATATCTGTAAAATGCAACAAGAATTTGCAGGATAATACCTATACGATTAGGATAATTTGAAAGGCACAAGAACTAAGAACCAGAAAGAAGACCCGTCAAGTTCAAGTCAGGCTATTACAACAGGACTTGTTCTGTTAAATAACTGAGTTGCTTTTTCTAAACTCTTGCACTTCACTTTTATAGTGGTGAACTCAAGAGCAAAGCAGTTACCAGGAACCACCAAGCCGGCCCGAATAAGAACTGCCTTAAAGCCTCGTCAAATGGATCATGAAACTCAGGTTCCAAAAATACATTCACCATTTTATATTAAAAGAAATTTCCTTTTGGAAAGGTGCTTTCACAATTCCCTGAAAACTTGAGAATTTCAAAATTCCCTGAAAAGCTTATTCCAGAAGTTTTCACCACCTTAAATTTCCTCCTTTTTTCTGGACAAATGATTTTTGCACATTTGGACAATAGTTAGGACAGGCAGCCAAACTTGTGCATATTTGTTAAACAAAGTGCTAAACAGCTCCATGGCTAATCCTTTGCTGGTTGCTACAAATAAAGGTAATTGCAATGCCAACAAATTACAGTTAATTACAGTTAAAAAAGGCAACTGTGAAACCTGGTCCTTCTTAGTTGAAACCCTCGTTTTTCCTCTGGGCCAAATCCCCAAATCCTTTTATGCAGTTTTTTATTTCCTCAAACTTCCTTTATTTTCTAGCTTAAATTCAGTGCATACAAAATAACGGCTGCTGAGGTGGAGTTATAGGGCATGCTGGGAAAGGAACTCTGAGCTAGCAGCAATTTGCATGTTTAATTAACTATATAATCAGGACACTTGGGCAAGGCGCTTTTTTCCAAGGAAACATTCTTCACCTGGATATGCGCCATCATCAAATCCGGAAACTTCTTGCAGAAATGTATATGCCTCCTGGGTCCGGAGTGGAAACTTCTGCCCCAAAGCAGAAAGCGGGACGCGTCCTCCTCCCAGCAGGACCGCGGGCTGAGCAGGCACGTGCAGCTCCATCTTTTGCATGCAAACGGAGGGCTCTCCCCACCGGCCTCTTCCAAGGTGGAGCCGTGGCCGCTTCCCCTGCCCTTGTCCACGTGGAAGAAATAGTTCATTTATGGGAAGAGCATCTCTGGCTCAGTGATCATTAGGTGAACCTACAAATAAAATACTTGGGAAGTGGATTCCAGTCTGGATCAGGTACTTCAGGAATGTGATTGCAAATCTCTCATGGTCCAGATGGCGGCACTGGACTTTTGGCTCCTGTGGCACACCTTGTTTTGGGACACCATCCCCACACCATCCCCTTTCTAACGACCAGGAGAGGGTCAGGTTCTTCTATGGAACAGTCCGGCTACGCGTGCAAGTTCTTTGCCCCAGAAAAATCAGAGCTAAAGCCCAGGCTGGAGCATTCTTATTCCTGCTAAGACAACAGCAGATTAAATAGGATGAACTGATCGGCTGTACTTCTTGTAAAGTTATCCCCAGAGATAAATGTACAATGTTGTTATGGAGGCTGTGGTGGTGTCTGCGGCGTAACTAAGGCTGACAGACTGCTTGCATGTGGGTGGCTGTCTTCTTTCCAGCTGTGACCAGCTGAATTATATCACCTGTCCCACTTGATATATTAGGATATGCCCAAACTCAAGATGCATGTTGCTGCAATAGGGAAATTAATGTCCACCACTGGAGGCAATTAATAATGATTAGGAGCAAAACAGCAGGGTTAAATCTGTGCATTTAACAAAGTGTTCATACAGCTTTTTTATACTATACTTCAGCCGTTGGATTCTCTCAAATTTCTGCTCCTTTTTTGGGGGGCTAGAACAACCTTATCTTAATTAATGTGTAAACTTAGTTGAAATGTCAAAGTTGTTTCACTGAGACATGTTTATTCATTACTTAATTCCAGCTTCAGCCCCGGTAGAGGAAAGCATCAAACATGCCCGTGTGAAGGAGTTTGTAGAGAAAAATGTTAATGTTCATTTCTGTGCCCATTTTCATTCAGAACAGCACGAGTCTAGGTATTCGTGTTTGAAGTCACTGCATCTTTTTGATTTCTGGACTCCTCAGCTAGTGTACTAAAAAGTGGCAGCAAATTGGCACGTGGAAAATTCGCAATGCTCAGTTTAGTGCAACCCCTTAATTACCACAGAAAAATGGTGAGTGATGGGTTATTAATTTCTCTTTTGCGGCCAAAACGTGATTTCAGATATGAATATTGGACGTCTAATAGGAACAGGATGCTCCTGCATATTTTAATCCTCCAGGATACAGGAAGCCTCGTGGCGTGCAGTACTTTGTGAATCTCTGTAAGAAGGCACACAGTGTTGCCAACTGCAGGCACTGCAAAATTAAGGACTGAGGTTTCTAAGCTTATAAGAATTTCCTTTTATGCAGTTTTAATAATAGTGAGATTCCTTAATATTCCCGAGATTTGCAGCATACATACACATTTGCAGTTCTTTTATCTGCCTTTTGATTTTTGATTGCCTTTTGGACATTTTCACACCCTCTTTTGAAACTATAAGGACTTTAAGGGGGTGGGGGTGGGGAGAAGCTGCAAGAAAAACACAATGACTGCGATAAACTAGGGAGAGTCTGAAATGGGGTATATGACGTTACGTAAAGGACATCATTAACTTCAAGATCTACCTCGAGTCAGCTTCACCTCTTTGCTGTATTAGGCAACAGTTTCCATCAGCACTGAGGGACAAAGATCATAGATTTCACCAAATCCAAGAGCCACCCTTGGCAGTCAGGGTGGGGATGGGGATGATGATGGAGAACCACATGTAGAAAATAGTCATAACTATTCACTCTTTCCATGCTAGCTATATCTTTCCAAGTTTCTTATGTGATAAAAAGGGTTCTGGGACTAATTCTGTTTTCATGTCTGCAGGCTATGGTTAGGTCATTTGCAGAATCCCTAAAATATTGCCTTCAGCCACATGCTCCGTAACTTCAGGCTCAGTATTAATATAATGCAGAAGCGCTCTTCAAAATGAAAACTTTACAAGTCCAGTACTGATCTGCCTCACAAGTCCTGCAAGTTCATCAGATACACACTGCCCAAATTAGGTTCTGCAGGCGAATGAAAATAAATAAATTCTTTTGCTGCTTGTAGATAAGGAGTCATACGTTCACTCACGTGGAAGTATAAGAAAAGACTTTTACTAGAATCAAAAGTGATGCACTATACCTTCAACTGCAACCTAATGGTTGCTAGGAAAGCCACTTTGTAACTGTGAGATGTCAGATTTTGGGGGAGGTTTTGCATGCTTTGCTTGTTTTCACAGTGGATCAGCACAACGTTATTTAACTTACATTCAGTCCTGAACACAGAACCGTCAGACTTTCTTCACTTGCCAGGAAAAATGTACTTCTTTGGTGTTTATGATGATGAGCGAAAGAATCCGTACAAAATGCATTTCACCGCAAATAATAAAAAAAGTCAAGAAGCTGTCAGATTACTTGAAACATATCCATTTCCGGGATAGTAATACAAAAATTGAAGTAAAAATAGAGAAGGAGACCAATAGGCCATGCCGAATGAGCTAAGCAGAGACAGCAGAAGTGCTCAGCAGACACGACACTGCTCTCATCAACTTGGCCCAAGAGGAGTATTTGCTATTAGACGTAGACTCCTGCATAAAACATGGTGGTAATGATTACTCTGGACTGGCTCCTTCTTGTGAAGAGGGAACGGTACTGACAAGACAAATGGGGCTGTAAATATTATTTCAAGACCAAGAAGAGAGACCTTGAAGGGATGAGATGCTGACCCAAGATAGGGAGGATCGTCATGAAGGCTTCCACATTCAAATTGTTGTTGACTGCACAGAGAAGTGATGATCTTTAATGACTACAGCAATATTAATTGAAGAAGAAATCTACTATGTACAGTATGCCAGCTTTGAAGCAAGTAACTGATGACAGATAGGAGCCAAAAAAAAAATAGAGATTCAGGAAAAGAAATACACCTTTCAATTGTATGAAAGGAAATCTTGAATTGCTTCAAGTATTCTACCTAATTATCTGTAAATCTCGGCTCCCTTGCTGACATACAGGGCAAAGCAACCAAGAAAAGTTGTATAAATCTTAACATGGTTCCACGATAACAATGATACAAATAATTATAATAGAAATAATAATGAATGTAAATTTTCCCGAGGCCAATTGATCTCAGGGTAGACCTGCTTTTTGTGACAGCTATCACCATGAGTCCCTGGGTTACCTGCTTCATCCCAAGAATTGTATTCTTCATTTGCTGAATTAGTCTTCAGTACACAAATGAGAGCATAGGCAGGTAGCTTTTCTATCTGAAAGTTAATTTTCTCTGCTATTATTATTTTGACTTAGCTGACTTTCAGCAATTATTTATGCAGACCTATCTCTCTAACCTAATCGGTTTCAACACATTTTTCTGCAGTACTCAACCTTGGGTGGCAGGAGAAAAGCTATTATTTTAGATGCTGCTTTATTGGAGGACAATAACAAGCATACAGGGAATAATTGCCTAATCTTGTTGGTGGTTTTAAGCTATGAACTGTAGCAGGCTGGGCTGGACCAAGGAAAGGAACAGACATCTGTTCACAGGTCCTCAGGCTACGTTTGCTTGATCTTTCTTTATCACAATGCCTTGATCTAAGAACAAGGAGTGCTGTGTGCAGCTGGAGGATGGAAACCCTGGGATGTTTTTTACTTTGTCCATTGATTTTAGCACTGCTGTACACGGGTCTGAAGGGTTCCGGTGTGTCTCACAAATCCCGGTGAAATTGACTCTCATTTATTCTGTTATTTGGCTATTTATTGTTACCCTTTTTTTTCCCTGTGGGCCTGGATATGACACATGGGTCCACACTAGCATTTTTCAAACTCTGTGCCTCTGTAGCTGGGTTAATAAAGAGACGGTCAGCTAGTAGCCTGGTTTTAGATTATTTTTCTTCTAAAAATAAAATTGTGCCAGATGTTTATTTAGAAAGCTGGTAGAACAGACTGAGAGTAATTCCAGTTTCTGCAAGCGGAAATTGGAATTCATTATTACTGGGCACTAAATGTTCGGATGTTTTTTGGAGGTCCTTAAATCTATTTCATTTCCATGTTGACAGAGATATTAGACAGCTGTTAGAAAATCTGTCCCTTCTTTCAGTTCTACAACAAGAAAGCTTTCCGTTTAACTGCCAGGGGTCAATAAAGCTCTTTAATGTACTAATCAGAGTTGAGTGAAGTGTGGGGAAAGTATAAGAAAGAATTCTTAAAGAATTCTTTCACTTCGATGTTTGTGTGAAATTTTGTCAGCTCTTCCAACTTACTGGTGTCACTCCAGTCCGTGTTCATGATGGACTGGAGGGCTGAAGCCCATTTTCTGAACAGTCGCCCCAAGGGCTGGGATTGCAGCCGGCCCGCTGGTGGCAGATGCAGCAGAGTCAGCCAAGGGGTTCGCTTTCTGCAAACTTTCCAGGCTGGAGATGGAAAGTCTCCTTGCTCTGCCTGGAGGTAGGACAAGACTGCTCGACCCTTCCCTTCCCAGCCACACTTTGGGGACTGAGCAACTGCATTGCGGGGTTTTGTTCGCGAAGTGATTTGAGGTCTCATGCTTTTTCATGGTGCGAACAGCATCCTAGCAGAGATTGCCTTGTGGCCATCTCCTCTCTCTCTTGCAATCAAGCGACATCACTATGGAAACCGCTTGCATGGAAGAATAACATTAGGGAAGACAGTCTCTGTTTTTAGCTCTCTTTAATGCAATATGTGTCTTAGTCTTTCCTCCCAAAAGTGGAATTAGTGTCTGGCTTTACTCTTTATGGGAGCTCTCCCATCCCAGCTGTTTTGCTTCCCCACTTCCCCAGGCCATTCTTTCCTGACACCTGATTTTTCTTTCTCCTCAGTCTGCTCTCTGAGAGCTTCATCCCTGCTCCCTGGGTGTTTTACACTGCCAGCTCTGCTCTCCCTGGATGTTCTGGCTCCTCTCCTGCTCGCGAGCTGGGCTGACGAGATCCAGGCATACCAGTGTCTTTGTCCTTCATAAAAGCAGCTCTCCTTTCTTTGTCTTCTTCTTGTAGCACATGAGGATGCCCAAGTGGGGCATCTCAGTGATGTCCTCCACCCTCTTCCTAGCTGCTTCATCACGATTTCAAGGTCCTCTTAGGAAAACAGTGACTACCAGAGTGGCTGCAGAGGAGAAGGACCTGGCTTCACAAGAGCTTTGAGGCCAGCTTTCAACAGCGACTTGTGACCAGGAGGTGTTTGCAGTTCCTGCCTCCCAGGGTATGGAACTGTTGCTGTAGGGAAATCTTATTATAGGTATTCACCTGTCTGTCACAGGACATTGCTAAGATTATTTCCTATAAGACACAGTTCTCATATGACATTCAGCATGCTGGTAACTAAGAGGAGGAGATTTTCTATCTCTTCATTTACCAGTTGGTGCTTAAATTTTATTTATTTTTATTTTCACATTCCCCACCTCGGAGGTTGTTGAAAGCAGAGCTTTTTACGCTGCTTAGTGGCCTTCTTCAGATGTGATAGTATATTGTGAGTCCTTTCTAAGTACTTTTACACTGCAGCCCCCCTACTTTCCTGGAAAACAGGCAATAATTCAGAAAATACACAGCTGAAAAAATGCGTGCATGGTGGTGACTACTGAGGAGTAGAGGACCGACTGGGTGCTCTTCCAGCCTTCAGCCCTCAGCGGTGCCATGATATAGATCCAAGCCTCCATAAAGCTCTGCGGCCTCAGTTAGCTATTTGTAAAGTATATATAAACCACCTCTTTTTTAGGAGAGGAATAAGAGGGTGTACAGCTCCAGCCTCCATGGATGCAGGACTGTAGATCAGCACAAAGTATTATTATAACTAATAAATGTTAAATGCTGTCTTGTTTTGACAGATAATTTCACGAGTTCACATTTTGAACAGAACTTATAGGGGTATTTTATAATAATTTTTCAACGGGATGCTTGGCCCTCAAAATCAGTAATCTAAACCAGCATGCAAGAAGAAAGAAATATTTTCTGCCGGTGTATGCAATGAGCACGCTAGCACTCTGACAAGAGTGTAAATGCTTTGCAATTGTTTGCTATTAAAGTTTTAAAATCAAATTTCCAATAGCTTTAAATACTTGGGTAAAAACCATATAATAGTTTGGGCAATCATTTTAGCTTTTATAACATAATGTGAATTCAGACACATGGTTATGCTAAAATCTTTCCCACTTGCATACCTCTTACACAGATTACAAAGGGAACATAGACAATAAAATCTAAGGGGGGGGTGAATTGTCATCCCTTTTCTCCAGCGCCATTAAGCACAGAGACAGTGATGCTGGCCATTGCTTTGTAAAGGAAAAACAACAAGTTTACGGTTCCTCATTTCCCATGGCAAACAGATTGCTTATTTTAATTTTGAAAATAAAACGATGGAGGCGATGTGGGTCTGTAAATAAGAGTGTGCATCTCAATTTTCTGCAAATGCTTAAGTGGTTTACATCTGTTTCCTCCCAGTTGTATTTCTCAAACATGAATTTCCATTTTAAAAAGAGTCATAAAATCACTACTGTTTCTCTGTGGATCTATTAGCAATAAAATAGCCTACAGAGGTTTGCACAGCCATGGAAAATGTACAGTGATAATAGGCTGTCCTGCTGTTACATGGCTTATGCAAACTTTACATTTATCACTGCAGAACCATCTATCCGCAGGGTTGGAGTACAGCAAACAACTGAATAAAAAAGACCAAAAGAAGGAAGATGATACAGGAAGCTCTATATACACATCATTAATCAGACATGATGAATTCTCAAACTTGAATATATGTTTTCTCAGAGCCAACCGAGGGAAAAAAAATGCTGATCACAATCTGAAATGTAAAACTTTACATAAAATTAATCTCCTGCAAACTGATACTGCACTAAAGGACAGAAAGACAAAGAGAAAGAGAGAGGGAGAAAAGTTATTTGCATATCTGTCTGTTAGCTTTCATTTATGGCACTCCTGCTATCCAAAGACTAGCATCTTGTGGAAAAAAACTTATAGGCTGATACTCAGCAATTAGTGCAAGTCAAAGTGTCAGGACTGTGAAAAGGCAGGAGTTGCAGCCAGACTTAGAAGGATCCCTAAGCCATCCACCAGGCACACCACTTTCCATTAGCCAGCCAGGAAGCCAGCACTGTCCCAGTCTGGTATCTCCAACTGAGTGGGGTTGTACAGCCAGCTTAACTTTAGCAGGAGAGGGCCCCATGCCACCTAAGTTCAAAGGAAAGCTAGAAGTGGCAACACCAGGGTTATAGCTGGAGGTCTTCAGAGATTTGTCACCACAGGCATAGAATCATAGAATCATAGAATTGTCTAGGTTGGAAGAGACCCTTGGGATCATCGAGTCCCTACTCTACAAAGTTCTCCCCTACACCATATCCCCCAACACCACATCTAAACGTCTCTTAAACACATCCAGGGATGGTGACTCAACCGCCTCCCTGGGCAGTCTATTCCAATGCCCGACCAGGCAGAATCTCTTCTCATTTTTGCATGGCCCTGGGTGGGCTGGAGGGTTTCCCAAGGCAGCCGGGAGCACATGGCAACCCCTAGCATCCTGACCCCGTTGTCCATTTGCTAGCTATGCCTCCTGCCAGTGGTCACCAAGGAGGATGGCTGGAGAACCATTAAGCCCACTCTTTACCAGTTTGGGACTGTTTAGCATCTTCCACAGGAACAGTGGGCTGCAGCTTCTACAGAAGAAGCGCACATAGATTAATCTTTCACAACAATCTCTCACTGGGTTGTTCCTTGTTTGCCTCAGTCTAATATAAATGTTTATCAGGATGAAAGCAATTGGCTGCTCTTTATGGATGGCAGAAGATGACAGTAATATCATTGTATGCTTCTTCGCTAAAAGGGTAATTGGAATCAGAGACGGAAAAGGGGAAGAGGGGACAAATAAAAGGGGAAAAAATGTGGCTTCTAGAGGGGTCATGAAGACTGGTGAGAAAAAAGTTTCTCCCCATTTGGATGGATTCCTGCTATTATTAGAGCTTCACAGCATGAAAGCCAGAAAAGCACCCAGTCCAGGCACACAGCATTAATTTGGTTGCCTAAACAGAGTAAAAAGGTGAATGAAGAGAAATGATTCCTCAAGAGAAACACAAGACATATATGACCTCAGAAAGAGCAATGACTTTTTGTACATTACTTTGGAGTCAAAAGCAAATTGCCAAAAGTTTCTTTTAGAAGGTCTATGTGCTAGCTTTTGTATAAATGCATCATCTTTTTCTCTCATCAGGGATCTCGTGGGAAGCATGACAGCAGCCTTTATTGCTTGTAAATGGCATACTGAAAAACATGGAACAGATTCATTGCTAGTGGAGTCGTAGTTTCATAAAAGTACCTCTGTGGATGAGTTTGGTCCTATGAGACCTTATCAGTGCATTGGTGTTTTTCGCTGAATGTAAGCACGGTTGGAAATTTCAGTTTTGTGAGCAGGAACTTGGCTGTTGACTGTTTTAGGAGCGAGACATAAGTCTCAGTGATGATAAAATACTTCCATACTTCCAGATCAGTGAAACATCCGCAGTCAAAAAAATCCATCACACTGGAAGAAGCTACTTTTCCCTGTCTTCTCAGGCACCGGTATTTTTTCCATTCCTTTAGCTGTCTTGAAGGTTTGTTTCTTGAGCTAGCTCTTCTGTTGGGCTAATGCACAATGCGGTAGCTTCATTATTTCCTAGTATAATTATTGCCCAATGATTTTTAGAGGCAGAGTTACTGAGTGCTACAGTGTATATTCAAGAGAGAGGCTGACCACCACCTCTCTGGATCTGTATAAAACCTCTATTTTCCTTCAACACTGCGAATCACTTATTGGACCTCACATTTGCCACTGTTCCAGGGCTAACACTAGCCTACCAGGAGCTGAAGGGAATCTTATTCTGTGTGTTTATTCTCTCCAGAGCATTTCTTGTAATAGAAGGAATCACCTTCTTGTGGGAGCTTTCTTTGATGCAAGTGTCACCGTGGCCGCATTGTGGCCCTGTAGCCATGGAGCCTTGTAGAGAAGCTGGATTTCAGGTCCTGGCTCTTTCACTTTATGGGCAGATGCTATGAAATCTGCAGAAAAATGTTTCCCTATCTGTTATTTTGAAGCATAGAGACATGTTTTTTGTTTCAGTAAGCTGGGCAGTTTTAACTCTGTATGGGCCATGTAAACAGAAGATTGCTGGTGCAAGAAGGGGCCATGAAGCACCTCACTAGGACAGTGCTATGGCAGTCCTCATGGTGGTACATGCTGGAGAAGACCTTCCTGTGCATGACTGGGAGGATATTTTTGTTCTAGTAAAGAAGCTTTGACACCTGAAATTGTCATATGGAAACTCTTTCTAAGATTGGCCACCGAAAAAAAGTATTCTGGAAGACCTGAATAGAAAAGCAGTGACTGACATCCTGAGTCAAGGAAAAAAAATGGTAGCGTGACATTTGTCAACAAAAAGTTAACAAGTTTACAGGACAATGTTTTTAGTTATTCAGTGCCTGGTAGTTTTCCATCTTGAACAAATGGTAATGAGCAATTGTTTAGCAAATGTTCAGGGAGAACAGGACTGTTTTTCAGGCAAAAAAACACGGGGCTATGATCTTGAGCAACGGGATTTTTACCATTGACTGGCTTAAGTTTCCATAATTGACTGTCATTAAGATTCCCATAACATTGGATTAGGGATGTTAATACAATTGTTACACTTGAATTCCAGCTCAGCTTTCAGGAATATCCTCTTTCCTGTCTAAAACCCTCCCACAGTTTCAGCTGGGTGGAAGACTGTACTCAACCCACTTCAAGCTTTTCTGTGCACGGGCAGAAGATTTGCACAGCTCAGTCCAGAGGTGGCTGCGGTTCATGAACGGGTGAAATGATTCACAACATACCAGGGTTTGCTGATCCCTCGGTGGGGAAGAGACCTTCTGCGAAAGCGTTCATGGGTGCCAGGCAAGAGGTAGAAAGAAGGGGACTGATCAGCAGTAGGAAACCCTGCCTCATGACAACTGGCTTGGTTTTCATTGTAACTAACCTGAAAAGCTGATCCAACATCCAAAGCTAACAGATAAAGGGCCAAGATAAAAGATAAATATCTACAGTCTGTTAAACAGCACAAATTTTGAAAAACAGAGGAGATCTGCACACTGCCTGAGGCTGAGACCGAGGGTTGCAGAGTTGCCCAGGTGAAGAGGACTCATCCAAAGGATGCCCTGCCGGTTTTGGCTTGGCTGGAGTTGTGCTGCCAACTCGAGTCACCCCAACACCCCTGACAGCCCCTGACAGGGGCAGCTTGCCTCCTGGGCCCAGCTGAGTGCATAAAAAGACCTAAGATGCTGAGGTGGGTCTGGCTGCAGAAAGGCCCTGGGGAGAGTTGTCCTCCACCACAGGGGTGAAGAGGAGCCAATGGGTGCCCGTTGCACAGGGAGGACAACCACGCAGAGACATGAGATATACAAGTGACCAGACTGTGGAATCAAATAATTTCTAAATAACATCATTTTTTTGGTTGTTTTTAATTGTTCCAGCTTTCAGGCTCACAGAGGGAAGGTTGGAAGCCTGAGCTATTGCTCAAATCTCCTGCTTTTTAAGGCCACCTCAAAGTGAATCTCTTGGAGGCCTGCAGAAGAGAGGAAAATCTTGGCTAAAACACCTATTTAAGAATCACTTTAAACAGCGAAAATATCTTACTGCTACTCAACCTAGTTAAAAAAACAAAACCCAGTGAACTCCTGCAGCTCCTACTGACAGCAGCTCCATAACATTGTCACTGATATGAACCTTAGGACAATGCTCTCTCCGCTGACGGCACTCCATAAATAATATTTCTACTCATTACTAAAACCTGAAAAAACTCCAAGGAGAGAAATGTCATGTGCCTGAATATAACGATATTACCCATTTGAAAGCTAATGCTCCTATTTTTTTCCTTATACTGCACAGTATATTGAAAAGAGCCAGTGTATGCTGTAAGTGAAGATACCTATAATTTTTTTTCTCCAGGAATCTTCACACTTTCTAGACTTACTGAATGCCATAGAGGGAAGGAACAAGTTTAAAAAACAATTAGTAGGACATGTGGTGCTCATTCTTGGCTGAAACTGCACATTCTCATCTGCCTGAAAATACTCAGCAGTCGTTTATGAAAAATGTTTTTGAACTAATGAGCTATATTTGCATTCCCCTTAGAATGGATTCAGAATTTTTCATCTACACTGCACCATGAAAAATGGATGTGTTTTTCACAGAGGTAATTTGAACATAAACCACCACATCAATGGGAAGACAACCTTTGCAGAAACTTTTTAACTTAGCACATTCCATTTGTTTTCGCTGGGGAAGGTCAAACTTATGTGAGAGATGTAAATTTCATGCACAAACCTAGATGCTGATGAGATTTGTTTTTGTAGATAATCTGCAGCAGAGAAATTTTTCATAATGTCACCGCAAAATAAATTAAAATGTTCATCTTCATATGGCTGGTTCCATTGCATTAAAATAAATGTTGCAAGCTCATTTAATTAGTATAGTTAGGAATGTCTCTTCCCTGCTTCACTGACTCTCCAAATCACAAGTTAATTTGTCAAAATCAGACCATTGTTTTTCCTTCATTCTTCATTACTGAAAAGACAGCCCCATTTAAATAAATGTTTATGCTACAGAGAGCAGAGCAGTGAACAACCCCAAATATTTTTCTAAGCCCATGTTGGAAAAGTTTTGAGAGCAAAGACCTAGAGCGCTTTTGTGTGCGTGCGTGCATGTGTGTGCATGTGTGTGTGTTGTTATTGGATATTTGACTAGCTGGAAAGGTACAAAATTGAGCAGTCTGCTGTAACTGATGATGTAGTGCACACCATCTCTCATGCCAGCGGCTACATGCACTTGGAAGCAGTTTTCTTCTATGTTTTCAAAGACAAATGATGACAAAAGATACAATCTCTATAAATTACCCTAATCAAATCATTCTCTTCAAGAACTCTTGGTTAATCAATTAGTCAGTGTTCGCAGTTCTTATGAATATCACTGCAGAGCCTCCCATAGCGTTGTTCTCTTCCAACAGCCAATATTTAGAGCATTTTATTAAAAAACAAAAACAAAAACCAAACGACAAATGAAAACAACAGCACTTATAACAAATAGACAGAGAACTTCTGCAACCATACGGAGTCCACTAAAATAAAGCAAACTCTTTGGATTTAGATATCACTGAGGTAGCAGTTACTTGAATGTTGTCTGTTTGACCGGCTTAGTTATTATTTATACCAAGGTCTTTTTGGAGGGCACCTGCCGTGAATGAATGGAAAAGACCACTAGACCATCATCTGAGCCCCATACTAATGTGTTTTTACACTGCATGAGGCAGGTACTGCTTCTCTGGTGTATGCTACAGTGACATTCTTTAGCCTTCTCCAAGAATCTTTCCACCTGCACAGTAAAAGCTTTTACATCTCAGTGATATCTTCCTTCTAACTGAGAGGACTCAAAACAAAGCACTTAGGAGACCCCTGTGATTTTTCGTATCAGGAGGTTTTGCGTTGGGGTTGGATTGGGTTTGGGGGATTTTTTTTTTGTTTTCGAGTGGGTTTTTTTGCTGTTTTTCTGCCTTCGCCTTATTTCTTTGTGTGAGTTGTCTGGAAAAGGACAAATGAGGGCATGAAAGAGCATTCTCCCTGCTAGGTTCTTTGACTTGGCAGTATTTTAAAATGTCATTCAAAATCTGTACCTAATGTGAATCTTATGATATTGTGAGGGAGAATCAAGCCTATTTTCTTTTTCAAGAGCTTTGAGGTGAACCTTGTTTCATTAATAAATCATGTCATTAACAGAGAAATTTAGTTGCAGTGATACTTCATGAATTCACTGTAAAAGCATGCTATATATTAATGGCTGGCATATTGACTTCCAGAGATAGGAACTCTTTTGAACTGTGAAAAATCGACACCTGCAGCTGTTAGGAAAATCCCTCCAAGATCACCAGAGTAGCTGAATAGGGAGCGATATATTGAATGGACTTGTTCAAAGCAAGTCAGAACCTGAATACCTCTTTTAAGGGACCTTGGTGATGCCATTTTCTGACATGACCTCTACTTCACCTTCCTATTTGCATTTGTAGCGGAAATAAGCATCCCAGAATAGGAAAAGCAGCTGTCATTAGGCAGTTTTGGGTAGCCCAGGTTTCTTCAAGCTACAGCATATGTCCCAGGGCTGGATCAGCTGTGTGGCAGGACAGCTTTGCCCTACATCTGAGAGGAGAGAAGAGGGCTCTGTCATGCCCCAGGGCTGGGGCATCTCTCTTCCTAAGATGGCCTTCCTTTGAGACAGACTGGAGATCTCACTAGAAGCAGGCCGGCCTCTGTAGCCAGTCTATCGCTTTATTTAAACTCCATTCTGGCTGGGGGGTCCCTTTCCCACTAGCTCCACAGACATCCCCATGTGAATCCGACGATCCCAGGATCCCCTACTATCTCACATGTTCTCCAAACAAGGGACTGTGAAGGAGAAAGAAAGAATAATGCCACGCTTTTGAGTGGATTGGTGCCCATGAAAGACCTTGACTCTTGAGGTTAAGCAGATAAAATGCCAAAAACTTATTTTAGCAATTTGCCCCACTCCTCGCATGCCCATACACCCATGGCATCTGGAGTAGGTGCCTTACATTTTCTCCCAGCCACTTGGAGAGCAGAGATACCCACCGAGGAGGATGAACCATCAACAGGATGTGTTGATGTGCCTTGGGATCCTCCTGCTCCACTATTAGTTGCACAAGGTGAAGTTGCTGAGGAGTGTCCAGGTGGAGGAGTCAAAAGCCTCCATGCCCCCCTTGGACCAGCTGAAGGCCGTTTCCACTTCAACAGCTCTCTGGAGAAGAGGGTTACAGGATGATCTGAAATTCCCTCATCTCATTGGCTGTCCGATACATGGCTCCTGTACCCGTTCAGCAGCAGCATGTGGGTCTAGGAAAATTAACTGTAAAAGAAATCACTGGTGGGTTTATTATTCTTCTGTAGATCATTTTGTATAGGAAATGTTTTGAAAAGTACCAATGAAACTTGGACTCACAGCACCTGGCTCTCCTCAGCAAGTCAGCTACAGTAGGGTCCTGGAATCAGTAGGTTTCGACTTGTATAAAAAGTTTCAGTCAAAAATGACATACAAATCTGTACATTCAAACAGCTATTATACAGCTTGAGCGTTGCCAGGTCATCATATGGTTTCAGATTTTTTTCTTTAAGACTGACGCCGAGATCAAGAGATTACACAAGAGCCAAGTTAAATCATTAAGAAAAACAGGCTCCAAAATAATACTCCCCGGAAATAATCCTGTTGTCTGCAGAAGAAAATATGAATGGAGCTCATCCTAAAAACTGAGAAACCAAAAGACAAAGTAAAACACTTAATTTTTAGCAATTGTGCATCTATGAGGCCAGTTTTTCAGTACTGTGGTTACCTGATGGGTTGCTCTGAAATACACAGACCAAAGGGGTTGGAGTGCAAAGCTGTGCGTGGAAAAGTCTGTTGTATGCACTTTGCACCTCAGCTATGAATTCACACTTTGGGCTCAAAGCTTGCTTTGAATCCCTCTCAGAGGTCACGAACAGGAAAACCTTTTGCTGTGGGCAGCTGCTGTCCTCCCATTAAGAGGCAACAGTCCTCTTCACGGCCGGGTATGCTGGGACCTACCTCAAGTATCTGAGATTCGGGCTGTGGCAGTGATGCTGCCTTTCCTCACTGCAACAAGAATCGTGACTGGAAGATCGAGGAGGAAAATTCCACCCACAGACCAAGCCTGTGAAGACAGACCTAAGCTGGTTTAGGGTAAGTGAAATAAAAGCTGTCTGTGATAAGACTTTTCCCAATGGAAGCAGAGCTCACGTGCTGGTATCCAAAATCTCTTGTGTTTTTCCACCCACACTGAAGTTACAGATGGCGGTTGTTCAACAGAAAGAGAGTGGGAAGCGTCTTCAACGAGGCACGTTAATCTGCTCCCCTCTCTTTCCCTGGGAAAGGAACACCCTCTGTTATAACAGAGAGCTTGGTTTTGCTTCAGTGAATCAGATTGTATCAGAAACTCCAAGAAGACCTTTCTGAAGAGCAAACAAGTTTCATGAACCTTCTTTGCTGCCAGTGCCTGGAGGACTCAGCTACGTAAACAGATGCTGTATCACCATCCACGGACAGTGCGTAAGAGACACAGTGGTCTCCTAAATAGACTTGTGCAATAAAAAATGACAGGAGGGAACGCAGAGTACAACCCCGTATTGCAGGAACCCATCTTGACTTTTAAGAGCCTATATATGGCGACAGCTCTCTTCTCGCTCTTATAAAAGTTCTTAAAACAATCCAATAACAATTTATCATTTTCATAAATGTTAGTCTGTAAAATCATACCCTCCACATTGCATTGCAGGGCCCTTAGAGTTGCAGATCAGAGAGGGGCAAGAAGGCTTTTTTTCCGGGATTTTTAAGGTTTTGCTGAGGCACCGGCCATCCTCCTCCTTTACATAAGGGTGCCTGTGTCCCAAGGACTAATGGTAACAGCTCTGGTGAGTAAATTTCTCTCTCGTTCTCTCTCTCTCTCCTTTTCAAGTTGCATCTGGAGATCATGGTTTTCAAATATTTTCAAAGTCGAGAAATACAGACCAGAATGGTGTGTAGTTCACTGTTGTTCATGAAAAATGCCTCAAGAGAACATTTGCAGGGCAATTCACACAGGCAGGACCATGAACAGGTGTGGTAAGACTACAGGTTAGGTCATATTAATATTTATACTATGCACTTATTACTTATATCAGTCTCTATCTACATATGTTAACAATGATGCTGCAAAATTCCCGACTTTTGGTAGCCAAAAGCTGCCGCTCTCTCTCTTCTACCTATTTACCTGTAGGCAAAATAAGAAGACAACACCACTATAATCCTTTCTATTAACTACCTGGGAGCCATCTCTTTTGCTTGAGGGACGCTGTGCTTTCTACCAAACTCTGCCTCAGAAAGACAGACAAGGCTGTACATAAGCATCTGAGTAAGCTGCTTCACCAAGAAAACCTGAGTTAAGCTGCCAGTAATAAATACATTTATTGGGTAGACAGTAAAAAGTACTGAAGAGTTTAAAATAAATTCTGAGTTATTTAAACTTAATTTATGACCAGGAAAATAAACCCTCTCTTCTACTATTAATGTTTTTTATCAGGGCCATCAAATGTCACACCCTACTGATTTTGGATGTAAGGTCACTGGAAACAACATATCAGTGGTGTCAGCAATACAAATCAACTGAAATTCCCCTAAAAATAAAAATGTCAGGAGTAAAATAATAGGCAATAGTTATTTCATGGTATGAAAGACTTGCAATATATCAAGAGTTCACCTTTTTCTATCTTTATCATATATCACTTTGAACATTAAGTATACCTCTATTTCATATATTTTAAATATAGATAATGTATCTAGCTAAAACAATAATCTCAGAGAAAAGTGCACTGAAATGATTGTTTGGGTTTGCATTCACTTTTTGAAATGTCTTCTAATTTATATCAAATGACGAAGCAATAGCCCTGTCTATAAAAGGCAGTGCGGTGCACCAGCTGATGCTTTCTAAGAACGCATTTCTGTGTTAATGGAATATGGGAATACAAAATTGATCTGGACTGATGATTTTAGCAAGAAGAAAGAGAAAGGGTGGCCCTTCACTCTGACTGAACCTTCATTTGGCCCGTGAAGACAAGACCCAACCTAAACCAAGCATTGCAGGAAGCGGTAACAAATGCCACTGGGAAGGCACCAAGCAGCACATATATGTGAAAATGCCTCCTTTGAAGTTTCTGCGTATATGAACACATCTGTGTCTCTTAAATTGTCTTTAGTACAAATAGGGATTTCCTCAGGCCATTTGTGACTGTTATTAAATGGCTACCAGAAAACAGGTTACTAATTTGGCTTGCATCACCATGCTGAATTATAACTAAACATGCTAAATGTCACACTGCGCTGCATGTGGCACTCACACAAAGAGAAACAGGTGGCTATAAACTCATGTTGTATGGCGTAGTGACACAGTGACGTGAATCTGTACACCCCGTTCAGATGAAGTTGGGTTTGTGATTGAGTAACATCCTGCGAGCATTTTGGCCTTTTGTGTTTATGTATAATGAGGAAGAGGATGGGGATGGACTCCTGCTCAGTGCTGCCACATCACTTATGTCTAATGGATCTGGCCCTGGATGTGTGGACCTTCCAGGCCTGGAAACCTCTCGGGGTCCCTTGACACCCTTTTAGGGTTCAAGACCTTGGTCCTGTGCCCCACGTGAGAGCAGGAGCCAGAAGCCTGGGTGCCTGTCCCCAACACTTTATCTTTGGGTGCTCAGCAGTGCTGTTCACTGAAGAGGTGAAGTACCCTCCTCCCTGGAGTGGGGCTATAGGGTGACTTGTCCAGCTTTCCCCTACTTTTTGAATCCTGTGACTCTGTCCCTTTCTTACCCCTCTGCCACATCTTTTGTCTGAGCCATGTGTGCTACTTCCATTTCACCTTGCCTTCAGAAAGGAGAAAGAAGTGCCTACACTGCCACAACACAGCTGCAGAGTTTTGGATCACCTTTGCGTCTGGTCTGACAAAGATGGGATGCGGTCCTACCATGGGCTGCCCTGTGCTCACACAGAGGTAGTGCACAGCTATTTGAGATGGTGTTTAAATAATTTGCTATCAGTCAGGATTCATAACTTTTTTTCTCACATCGCTCTTTGTGTGTTTGTTAGTGACGTTTTTAGCAGGCGTAAGGTGTGAGTTATGCCTGTTGCTGAGGCAACAGTCAGGTTGGGAAAGAAAGGGGACAAGGAAAAGTTGATCTCACAAGGCATGATGAGATGGAATCCTTCTGGGATGGGATGAACATGTCAGAAGCTAAGCCAGGAATTGCTCTCGGAAGCATCAATCTTGAAATCGGAAAGAAAATGCAGAGGCCTGTGGGAAGGTAAGGCAACCAGGCAATAGTTCAGGAGGAAAAAAAATGCTCTGCAATTAGTATAAACATTTCTCGTAAAGCTAAACTATGAAAGTAGTTAGAAAGAACCTTTGATAGATTCTACCAGTATCCCTCTCAAAAACTTTATCCTTAGGGTCCTTTCATAAAGAAGGCAGCACAGTCATCCATCGAGTCCTTCCATACTACACGGGAACGCATCACCACTCCCCTTTTTGGTCATCTTAAAGTTGTGGGTGACCAATGCTATACAAATGCACAACTTGCGGATGTGTTGGTGGTGGAACATGAGGTGACGACTCAGATAAGTGAAATTTGACAGGTTAAAGGTAAATCATACCAGCCAGCTCCCATATACGTTCTTCTGGAAAGGCTGATATACAACTGCATCACGTGGAGCACAAACTGAAAGGTACATCAACTGGTAAAAGGGAATGCAGCCTAAAAGGTAGGAGACGTGTCATCAGGTAGAGGTGACGAATCATTTCTCCTGTAGCAGAAACCTATGAAACAGATCCTGTAATATGCTCACTAGGGAGTTTGGGAACACTTTCGTGATAAAAGAACAGCTTTTCTGTCTTTGTTTTTGTGAATACTATTGCCACAGATACGTGATTCCTGAGCAGCGGTTTTCCTATTTCTTCCTGCATTTTTCCTTTGTATTGATTCAACTGTTTTGTCAGGTAAGAGAACTTGGGTTTCATTGCAGTGACATATTCTAGCTTGGACCAGTAAGGTGTATTCCCCAAAAGAGAGATCCTGGAAGCACTTTTAATTTTTTATCATGCCACACATGAATCAAGATACTGACTTTGATGAACTATGCATATCATCCTTTTGCTTCCCTGTAGTACTGCCAAAATATCGTCCTCAGCACGGAAAAGGTGAAATATATCTGATGAACACGGTTTCATTATGTCAGGAACTCTCTGCTGTTCCTTGTTATGATGGACCTCTCTATTTCTGACTCAGAATCTGATTCTGCCTCTCTCCTGCATTAACCTGCTGTGATCTCATCAGGAAAGCTGATCCATGAAGCTGAGGTTATAGAGAATGTTACTTAACCTAATAACTGGTCTGACAAGTTTTTAAATGTCTTTTAATATTTTCTCTCTGGTTGTGTTTTCATTCACACTGTGCTGATAGCAGCTGAGTAGCAGCAGCCATGGAGGTAGGCATGAAACCTGTATTTTCTTTACCCGTGGTATACGAACATATTTAAACTCCAGAGGAATCTGTGAGACAGTTTTGTTTACTCTGCTTGACCTGCAAGCATACCCTTTGTCTGAACTTTCAGCTGTAAGATATTTTAAAACCCATTTATGGCACAAAACTCACCCATGCTGGGGGAAGAAGTCCTTTATTTATTTGCAGTAGGCTCCAGAGCACTACAGATAGACAAGGTCCACGCTGTGTCACAAATGCATATCAGCCTTGACCTGCAGAAACCAATCATGGGCTTATTGTGGTGTTTGTATGATACAAACCCAGTGCCTTTTCCCTGTAGAAAGTAAGTTGAGATGACGAAACTGACTTTCAGCGATCTGATCAAAATGATTAATGGTCATTCTGGTCAACGCTGGATTTAATTCAAGGTCACAGAAAAAAAAGATAAAAGGTCATTCTGCTGACCAACCTCTATTTATCTATGGATTTTTATTATTAAAGGAATTAATCTGATAGTGTTTCCATACACAACACATGAATTATTTATACATTTGATACAAAATGATTGCATACAAAGATTAGGATTGAGCCTTAAATTGCCAGCATGGGGGACAGAAATTTAGTCCTATGATGAGCCTCATCCAGGCCGACACAGCTGAATCCCAGTTTAAATGTGTAATGAGTCTGGTATTACACACAGCTGGACCGAGTTACACCAAATGTTACATGCACTGGGTAAACTGAAGTCCAAAACTAAATCTTACCCTGAGAAAAATCTTAGCTTTAGTGACACATTTATCGGAGTGTCTGTTTTCAGGAAGACTTAGCCCACCGTCCTTCATTTTGAGATTCGAAGTGACAGATATTTAAAACAAATAATGATACAGCAATTTTATTCAGTCTCCGGAAGTTTGAGGGGAACATTCACAGCCTTAAGGCACTGAATTGCAGTCAGAAGTAATTTCTAATGTTGCTTCATCCTATTACTTGTAAATTCAATATAATTAGAGGCATATACAGTTCATTACCAATTTGAACTCTTGCCCAGTTTTTTTCAGTCTGTTGCTTTTTCAAAACACTTTATTAAAAACTTGTTTTGCTGTCATATGTTTTAAAGGGAAATAATATCTCACAACTAATCATTTATTAAGATAATGCAAACACACAACGCAGAAAAACAGCAACATAACCTCGCTAGAAACAGATGGAGAGTGAGAAATAAACCTTTGCTTGGTTGCACATGAGTATTTTGAACTTACATTTGAAATATGTATTAGCTGTGTTTTCATCCCAGGAGTGATAAATACAACATTAGATTGAAAAACAATTATTTCTCTTGCTTTTGGGCCTACAGTACATTATTACCTAGACTCACTTATTGTTTCAAATAATGCCTTCTGAATTTTCATGTGTTTTTCACTTCTTATATATGCCTATTATGGAGACAGGAAACCTGAGCAAAATGTGAAAACTATTTCACTGTATTACCGTTATTTTTGTATTTTCTTTCTGTTGCCTCATTAGGCCAATTGTCAAAAATCACATATCAGAGAGCAAAGATTTCCATTTTTAATGATGGATGACGGACTAGAGCCGTCTTTTAAAACTACAGACAGTGCCTGCCCAATACAACATCCTTTGATGTTGACGGGAGGTTTTCCATGGACTAGTGGTAAAAGAAAAGTCTATATATAGTCACAGGATCCCGCAAAGCTCACGTTAGGAATCACGCATGCCGAACCCATTATCTCTAAATATTGGGTAACCATTTTGTCTGGTCTCAGGCAAGTACGAGCAGTGGTCTTGTTGCCTTCCTCCGTTTGCATCAGCATTGCTGCTGTGACTCTACACAAGGGTATGAAAACTGATTCCCCACATGCTCTTCAAAGCTTTACCAAAGGCCTCAAAATCTGTCCTCTCCTGTGTCACGGACCATCGTTTCAGCAGCACACCCTATCTGAAGGTGTACGCTTCGCCCTGGGTTAACAAGATGCCTGTAGCGAGTTAGCGCTGGGACAGCACTGAAGGGGCTGTGCTCGCTGTGTGGCCCAGCAATGTCCAAGGGGCATTGCTGAAAGGTGAGTGGGGATTGCAAATAATTCCCCAACAGGAATGTTAAAAAAAAAAAACATCCCAACTCCTTTTTACACGTCCAAAGGGAGGAGTTTGAAATGTAAAGAGAGCCCCGTGATGAGTTTGGGTAAGGGCAGCACGATCCCCAAAAGCGATAGCTGGACCTGGGATGCAAGTTCTGTGTGGGAACTGGACTGTTCCTACTCAAGTCCTGTCGGTCTCGTGCAAGCGTCATGACAACTTTCTAACTGGTTACCCAAGGAGAGAAAAACCTCTCAAAGTTGCCCTGTAGTATAGGTATACACTTGTTAACAGCGCAGCAGTGCTTAAAAAAAATGGTCCCTGGACCACTCGTGCAGGTCCCTGTTTCCCAGTACGTCTCTCAGCAGCATCTAGTGGGGGCCCATCCCAGCTCACTGTTACTGCAGGTCAGTGAGAGAAAAAAAAGGTCTTCCAGAAAGCAGCATTAGGGGGAAAGTTTCTGAAGTAGAGTAAAGCGTCAGGGAGAGCATTTGAAATCGACAGTCTCCTAGACAGTATTTTTAACAGTATTAAATGCCTTTATAGTTATTATTTATTCATTTTGTTTTTCTTACAGGCAGCGTCCCTGAAGAATAAGTATTCACATATCTATATATGTGTATGAGGTTTTGTCCTTGTTGTTTTTCATGTGCTTTGTCCTTTGCTTCATTTTCTTTAACTTTCTCCTTTCTTTTTCTTCCCCTCTTTTGTTTTACTGTTGTTGTTGTTGCTTCTTGTCTTCCCCTGCATTTTTTATCCTTACTCAACTTGTCTTCTACTCCTGGCTTCCCTTCTGTCCCTGCTTCTTCTCATTAAAATGTCCAGCAATTGAATAGCTAAAGTTGACAGACAGACAGACAGACATCACCACCACAGGGCTTTTAAGTTAATACACTGCTATCATTGAACATCTGAGGGAAACTGAACCCCAAAGAGCTAATAATCAGGGCTACTTGCAGATCCAGGAAAACAATATCAAATTGGTTGCACTTATTCCAAAGTACGTTGCAGCCATGAGGGCCAGAAATGTAATGTTTTAGTTGTTTTAAAAAAAAACAACCCAACTTATTCTTTAAATTGAGTATGTTGTTTAGGGCAGAAAAATGTACAGGCTGGGTTGAACCCAGGCTGGTGCCAACCTCATGTTGAGGAATGGCAAAACTCTGTAACAAAGGGATGAAAACACAAAGCCTGATGTAGCCCAGTATTTGCCAATACACGGTATATTCCCGTAAAAGGGGATATTGAGGTCTCTGTGCACCTGAGGTCTGGGTGGCATACGACAGAGGTGTGAACATGAGGATGGATGCCCTCGACCTGCTCTGATCGTACATTTTGGACAAACAGTAACATACAGAGGACTCACACTTCTGTAGCAGCACTAAGGTTGCAGGGCTTTCGTCTGTCCTTACCTGTCCAAAACTCACTGATTTTTGGCTACAGTTTTTGCTATTTAATCTTGTATAAAGGCATGTAAATATCCCAGCAGACATTTAAATGACTGTCAGTCTAAAATGGGGATCTCAAGCAAGTTCTCAGCGGGACCTGACTCCGCTGTGCTTGACTAGGAGTGGAACCAGTGTTTGCAACACGTAGGGGTTCATAAATCCAGATTATTTCCAGATTATTGACCAGATATTTCTCCTGGCCTCTGCAACTTCTGAAAAAGCCTTTCATGCAACAGTGAATCATAGTGGCCCAGAGGTGGGAATCTGGAGCTCCTGTTGCCCTCAGCTTATTGCTCCCATCCAGGGAGAACAGCAGTCTGCAGGTCAATCAATCTGGTACTTTGCACAGACATGGACATGTCTCTGAGAGGGCTAAAGGCATTTCTGCAAGAGTTGTTACTGCTTGGATCTTTTGGAAACCACAACATACAGATAAATCAATCACAGACTAACCAGGGCTGGCAGTAGATACATTCACACCTCACGAATGGAAGTGAATTGTCTTTTTGTTTGGTAATTTTGTTGTTTAGTCCCAAGATCAGTTTGCCAGTTTGAATCAGAGCAGACTTCTGTAACTCAGCACAGCTGTTTCACAGCTCGAGTGAAACAAATGCTCCAGTCTTCTTTGAACTTCTGAGTATTTTGACCTTCAGAACTTGTACCATGAATTTTTCAATTAACTAGCTCATAATTAAATCAACTGATTAAATAAAGAAGTTTTAGTTGATAAAGTACTGTTATGCATTCAGATGGCACAGGAGTTTTAATGATATGTAGATTGTCCCTAAGAACAGCTCAGAAACAGACTCCATCCTCCTACACAGCTTCCCTCGCTGCCCCGCAGCCCCCTTGCTGCCCAGGCAGCCCACCCAAATGAGGCACAGTGGCCCTGGAGACAAGGATACAAGACACTTTGTCTGTGCTCTTGGCTCCGTGATGCTGGCAGGGTGTACTGCTGTTTTGTGCCTCCATTTCATGCTCCAAAATGAAGCTGTGATGCTACCTCTGCTATGGGGTGCCCCAAGAGGAGCATGATCTGTCTCATTTTTGAGACTCAGTCTCACAACACAAAGATATATTCAAGCAGCAGCTCTGGAGTTAGGAAAGGAGGGGTTGTCACCAGGTAGTTTTCAGTGGAGGGCATGTGTGAGAAAAGCTGGAGAAAAACCAGAGACAACGGAAAAAAATGGACATTACTCAAGTAAGTATTGGGAGATGTGGCATTAACAAAAGCAGACATTTTTTGACTGACAGCTCGCTGAAGCAAGCTTGCAGTTGAGAATGAATCATAGAATTATAGAATCATAGAATCATTTAGGTTGGAAAAAACCTTTAATATCATCAAGTCCAACCATAAACCATGTCTACCATGAAACCATGTCCCTAAAGTGCCAAATCTACACATCTTTGAATACCTCCAGTGATGGTGACTCAACCACTTCCCTGGGCAGTCTGTTCCAGTGCTTGACAACCCTTTCAGTGAAGAAATTTTTCCTAATATCCAATCTAAACCTCCCCTGGCACAACTTGAGGCCATTTCTTCTTGTCCGATCGCTTGTTACTTGGGAAAAGAGACTGCCCCCCACCTCGCTACAACCTCCTTTCAAGTAGTTGTTGAGAGTGATAAGGTCTCCTCTCAGGCTTCTTTTCTCCAGGCTAAACAACCGCAGTTCCCTCAGCTGCTCCTCATAGGACTTGTGCCCTAGACCCATCACCAGCTTCGTTGCTCTTCTTTGGACATGCTCCAGCACCTCAATGTCTTTCTTGTAGTGAGGAGCCCAAAACTGAACACAGTATTCAAGATGCAGCCTCACCAGTGCCGAGTACAAGGGCACAATCACTTCCCTAGTCCTGCTGGCCACACTATTTGTGATACAAGCCAGGATGCTGTTGGCCTTCTTGGCCACCTGGGCACACTGCTGTCTCATATTCAGCTGGCTGTCAACCAACACCCCCAGGTCCTTCTCCACCAGGCACCTTTCCAGCCACTCTTCCCCAAGCCTGTAGCACTGCATGGGGTTGTTGTGACCCAAGTGCAGGACCTGGCACTCAGATGCCCTCTCCTGTCATTTGATTTGGCTTTTGAGCAAGAGATGTGTAAGTAGATGGCTTGCCTAAAATATTACAGTTCCCATGAGTTTCTCCCTTTAACAGCAGCGACCTCAAGACTTCTCAGTCTTGGTTCACCACTGGGCCCAGGCACAGAGAGATATTGGGTGAGAGTCTACCATATGACTATTGCAGGTACCTCAAGCCCAGGCCACCCTTGACCTTGCTTGAGCAAATGAGCTTTCCACTGTATATGAACTTAACCTGACTTTGGATCATTATGAGACTGCACCAGGAAAAGCTACTTGACTTAGAGGTGTCATTTGATGTATCCTTTCCCATCCCTTAAATGTGAGCACCATGACAAAACACAACAACAAAAAATATTTCTTGGACAGTAGAAACAAAGGACTAAGGATTTTTCTAAAACCTCTTTAGGCCAGTTCCTCAACGAAAATCTTTCTTCCAAATGTAGGGCTTGATATGCCGCATGAAGCCATACCTACTGCTCAGAGTCTAAATTTAGAACTCTCTTCAGAACTGAAACTATACCAGAGCAAAAATGTTTAACAATGGTCTTTATTTAATTTGACATATCCCTCTTCAAATACTTGCCTTGCAAAATTCTTTTGTGTTCTTTTAAGTAGGACAGTTTCTTTCCTTTGTGTAATTCAAGTGTGGCATAAAGTGGGAGCTACCCATTTAAAAACACACACATCTACAAGTACAAAAATAAGAGAAAACAAGTCTCAAACAACCAAACTGCTCAATGTTGCAAGTAAGGAGCAAGAGGGAAGAAGAAGGAGGAAAGAAAAAATGGTAGAAAGAAAAAAGAAAAGGAAAGGAAAAGGAAAAGGAAAGAAAAAAGGAAAGGAAAGCAAAAAGTTGCACAACATTTTGCTGATTCTTCTCAGGCTAGGATGCATGTAATATTTATCACATTGTCAATATTTTGACACGGTCACTTAAATATCTCTGAAATAACCTGAAAAGCAGTAATGCCATATTCATAATAATAATTATTATTATTATATGCCAAGGATCCTTTCTCTTGCATGCATGTCTTCTGTCAGTATTTCTTCCGTGTTTTGTTTCACTTTCATGGAAGCACATGAATGGGAGCAGGATTTGCTTCTATTCCTACCCAAAGTCATAACTGCGTGTTCCAGACGTGAGACCTAACTCCAGTATGATAGACTGTGGTGATGCAAGCAACAGATGATAGGAATGATAGGATCAGAGTAATCAAAACCAGGCTTCTTAGAATCAAGCAAATGTGTTTAATAACAGAGAGGAACCCAAATCCATAAAATAATTCATACCCTGAAATGGCGCTAAGTGGAATGTTTTTAAAAACATTTTCAAGATGTATTACTAGATTTTTAATTCCTGAACTGTGCATATAGCACATTTGTTTGATTTAGTGTCTGAAATAAACTTTTACTACTTTTTATTCCTGCTAACACTGAAACAATTAAGACGGCAAAGGGAGA
Source organism: Vanellus vanellus (assembly GCF_965231255.1). Classification (NCBI taxonomy): domain Eukaryota; kingdom Metazoa; phylum Chordata; class Aves; order Charadriiformes; family Charadriidae; genus Vanellus; species Vanellus vanellus. The sequence continues at coordinate 38,064,883 of NC_138906.1, forward strand.
CCATATGAGACTCCCCCCCAGCCCACTCATCAACAGAGCTCTTAAGTGCATTCCCAACTGCAGAGTCCAGCTTTGCCCTTAGCTTCACATCTGCAGCCCCACTGATAGACGTATTCTGGTGGTTGGAGAGGGGATGCAGTTTTGGCCTGCGTTAGGAGGAAGAGAATGCGAAATCGATTTTCCAAATCTCAAGCAGCTAGGTATTGTGATATTGGGATGTAGGTAGATCTCAGAAGGGCATTTAAACAAGTGATGGAGACAAGAGATGTCAGGATCTAGATAACTTCTGAGCAAGATACTCAGAGGGCAGATCTTTAGATGATGGTGCATATGGAAGGTGCAAACATGGAAGAAGAAACAGAGAAAACGAGCAGCTAATAGAGAAGCAAAAAGAGGCACAGGTTTGCTTCGCTGGAAAAAAGGAAAAGTATGAATGGACAAATGATGAGAGGACAAGAAAGAGATCCAGCCCCAACAGGAATGAGAAAGAGACAGGAGTTAAAGAAAGAGCAAGGGTGGTCCATAGGATGTTGCATGAAAAAAGAAAAGCCAGAGGACTCTGTGGGCATTTTTGCTCACATTAAGAAGAAGAAAGTCTTTGTGACCAGTGATTTCTATTAAGAGTAATCGGGAAGACTGTTGTCAAAGTCAGATTGAGACAGGAGAATGCGTACTGGCTGCTAGGAGCAAGGATGTGCTGCAGGGCTGGAAAAGATCCTGATGGGAAAGAAAGAAAATCTACTGTCTGTCCTACATGTTGGGCCAGATGACACTGTCATAGTCACACTGGAGGGAATCAGGGATGGCTGCCAGGTGAAAATGCAGAAAATAATGAAGTTACAGGTGCCCCTCAGCAGGCAAAGAGCAAAGGCGTGACTCAGGAGGTAGGATAAGCCAATGGCTCATGGACCAGTGCTATGAACGAAGTTTTGGGATGTGTGAGCCCCAAAAAGGGGTTCACGGGGCGAGGACTGCTGTTGGGAATGGACTTCACATGGATAACTCCTAAGATTGCAGTCATATGACTGATAAGAGCTTTAAACTAGAAACAGAGGGGAGAGGGCTGGGAGACTCACTTAATCTCCATGCCCGATTCTAACACAAGGAAAAAAGGAAAATCAGACAAATGAGATTATTGCAATGGGTAATAGGACACAGAAGGGGAGAGGAATAGGCAGCAAGAGAATATGGGAATAATATTGAAGAGAGGAATAAATGTTTGTGTGATACATTTAATGAAATTTTCTATTTAAAACTGGATTAAAACAGAGAAAATCAAGAGAAATGCTGTGCATTAAGACCAGATACATATAGGAAGTAGAATCTCTGGTGCAGAACAAAAGAAAAGGATATTACAAGAACAATAGAAACATGTTGGAATAGTAATCTTGCCTCAAACACAGGCATTGAAAGACATGCATTATTTTAAAAAGAGGAAAGGTAAAAGGCGGTAAGGTAGCAATTCTCATTAACTGATGAAGTAGACTGAAAAGAAATAACAATTGATTGCTTCAGTAAAATCCAGAAACTGGTTAAGTCAAAAATCACTTTTGGAAAGCCTGAAAAAGAGGATCTGTGGGAATTAAAATAGGGTCTGCCACTCACTTTGATGGGTGGATTTTGTTATGGCTGGAGATTACCATCTTATTACGAGAAACAAAGGGAACGCATCATTAGAAGAGTTTCAAATTCACCATTCAGTAAGCAATGTTTCCAAATACAGAAGGACAATCTATCTTTGCATGAAAGGGCCAAATCTCTACAGCAAGTAGTCCCAGGCTCTAGAGCAACACCACATTAGATACAGTTCCGGTAAATATCCAAATACTTCAAGGTAACTGCTTGTAGCATAGAAGTTTGGTCTAAATCACCATGAGCTGATTTAATTTTAACTAAGGAGAAGGACAAAAACAGACCGAGACCCACAATCTGTGAGTTTGAATTTGAAATGTCCAGCAAGCCAGAAAGTAAGACTTTTGGGATCTGAATGTAGAAGGGATTTGGCCTCGAGGGTATGAAAATTCCAATGAATTTGCACCCCCATCCCACCCTCCCTACACACAACAAAGGGGAAAAAGAATTGTGGAGTAGGACAAACACCCCTCACAAAAAGGGGTCAGGAAAGAGCTGACAGACCAAAAGAGAGAGCCGATCAGCAAAGAAAAACTTACTTAAGGTCAAGAAGTGCAAGACTGAACTACAACTGGGTACGAGTCAGGCTGTGGGAGATCCTGCCAAAGAAACACACGGCAAGCGCACATCAAAGTAAGTAAACACATGGACAAACACACACAAATATTGCTGTTGGGGCATTTTTCACTGGCCCTCTGTACCAGCTATCCCAGTGTAACTCAATTTTTACCAGTATTTGTCAGCAAAAAGCAGCATACCCACTTCCAAGACAGACTGGAGCTGGTTTATACTGGAAAGATCTGTGCAGTCTATGAGCTGAACCTTTTCCATGCCACTGCAGATGAGTTAAACAAATCTGTTTTCCTCTGCATGGCACCGGATGTGAGGAAATGCCGACAGCTTAGTTTGATGCAGACAGTTGCAGACAGTTAGTCTGAGCATTTACTTATCCGTATGTAACAATAGCACCCTAAATCTCCTCACCATACCAAACTAACTACAGGAACTGCATAAGGGGAGCGAGCACCATCTTTGAGCTTTTATTTGTATTTCATAGTGGCTGTTAGATGGCCATTTGGAGAGTGCAGAGTTGGCAGAAACGGGTGAGGAGGAAAAGACAGCTGAGGAAAGGGTGAAGAACTTTATATATTAATTAGCCCAGTATATAAGAGAACCTGATGCTTAGGAAAAGTTAGAGCTTGAAGCTGGCCTTTGCAGAACAAATGCCACGCAGATGGAAAGAGACAGCACAAACTTCTCAAAACATAATTCCAGTGCTGTGCTGCGAGTGCAGACAGGAGGAATCACGCACACTGGGAGCGAGCATTAGCCCCTGCAGTGTTTTGGGGGCAGAGACGGTGTTCATACTATATTTGTAGAGTGACTACTGCAAGAAGGGATTGAGCTTTGACTCAGGGTTCTGGATGCAACTGTAATAACTATAAAAATAAAAAGGGCGCAGTCTTTGGCCTCCAATGCTGTTTACGCTGAGTCACAGCAGGTACCTGTATTGCTGTGGCAGGCAAGATGCATTCAGGCTTTCTCCTGCAAGGTGGTGGAGACCCAACATGCCATACGCCATGTACTTCAGCAGTTACAGCCAAAGCCTTCTGAGCATGGTGACTGGACTATGGCGAGGGCTGTCTTTACTCCATCAGGTGCTGCCGGGAACACTGGAGCCATGGCGAAATGCAAGAATCAAAATCGGAGGCCTGGCTGCAGGCAGGGCCGTCCAATCTAACCACAGCTCCTGTCACTGCGGGGTACCTGGCCTGGCTGGGAAGCATCCCAGGTGACCTGTAACGCCCGAGTCAATTTTCCATGATAATCCTACTGAGGGGCTGGGGTTGGTGAAGGCACCACAGAGCACCAGGCCCACCTAGCGCGGTGGGCAGGTATTCCCCAGCCGGCATCCCAGCACCTGGGGTCAGAGTAGTCCTGTGACCACACTGGAAAGCAAATGACGTGGGCAGCAGTGACCTGCATCATTCATGCAAGGCATGGGGATCCTTTACAGTCCTTTACCAGTCCTTTAATCTCTCCAGGGCTACCTTCCAGTGTCACTGGGGATTTCCCAGCCAGTCATTCCTCCTACCACTGCTAAGCATGCACTGGAAACGGCTGCCTGCTGTGTCGCTTCAACACGCTACCGCATGCGACAAAGATTCCCAACAACATCTCCCTAAAGAATCCAGAATTTCTTTTTTAGGGTTACAGAAACTTTTAAAAACAGTGGATCTCACACAGGGTGTATGCCTCCACCAGTGTGAAAATAATGTGTGTGGTTCTGCTCCTTCAGGCGACTTCTTCGTGCATCAGGTAAATGATGAATTACTCTGTCAGTCAGAGCTCTCCCTTTCAGGGAGATAAAAAACATGTGCCTGAGTAGAAGTTACTTGGTTTTAACTGCCACACAGCCTCATGGATGGATGTGTCAGGTTGCTTCTGTGGTGCCTGGTCCTGGGAGCTGCACCTTAGATTCAGCATGGGATTCTCTGAAGTGCTGCAAAACAGTGGCCAGAGCTGAAGTTTGGGCTTCTGGGCATCTCCTGACCACACAAAACACCACAAAAGGCTGCAGGGCAAGGACAGCATGGAGTTGTTTTCACATCTAAACCCACTGGCTGACACACACAGTTCCCTGTCCAGGCTACAGCATAGTGTTGGCCAGGGCAGGGCTCTGGGCTTGGCAGATCCACCTGGGCTGGGAGCTGGTGGACCGAGTCAGCGAAAAAGCTGTGGCCAAGGCAGGACAGATCTCCCTGAAAACTATAAATATATATACAAGTGACATGAGGAAAGAAAGGACTAGAGAAAATTCTCAGTCTGGGGAGCAGCCCTGTCCTATAAATGTCTTCGTGGAGCCCATTTTTGCACTTCTCACAACTAGATACTTACCAAAGGAGGAAAATGTGGTTCTCAATGGGTGATCGGTCCCAGCTCTTTACTGGACTTACCTCCATCCTTATGGCACTGCTTTGTTATCCCCATAAATGTTTTCTGCAAGAGTGATGAAAGAAACTGTTATAGAGCTCTCCTGGCTCTACCCAGTTAAATGCACAGTGGGGAGAGGATGGTTGCTGTTTATGGGGCCCACCTAACGAGGGATGATCCAGAACGATTGTAACCTTCTCATCACCACAATATGATAGCCATGAGGGTAGTGAGCATCATACAACCAGGTTGGTCCACTGCCAACCAGTCTGAAATTTACTTATAGCATGTGGGAGCCCGTACCAAACAGTTCAGAGCATAAAGAAAACCTGCACAAGTCCTACTTTATTTTTTACTGTACTGCTTAATAGATGCTCTGTCAAGTTATACATTTCTTGCTGTGACAAATTATTCTTCTTCTCCTGACAGGACCTCCAGCTGAGTCCGCTGTGCTCAATTAGGAGAAAATGCATATTTTAATCCGCCCCATGGTGTAGTAACATTTCACTCTGTGGCCTTGGCAAAGGAGCCATTTAACTATTTCTGCAGTGGTTTCACATGCAGCACATTATTCTAATGTCAGCAGCATTTCCGTCTGTTCTAGTTTCGCTGGCAGTCCTCCCCTAGGCATTGGGATGTGGACAATTAAAGCCCACTTTATCATTTTGGAACCAATGATTTCCTTCCCCTGATACAGTTCATCACTACACACCAGCTGCTCTTACCGTCACAACCATCTCTGCTTCTCCAGGCCACTGCAGTCTCCTGGTAAGCTGTTGCGACCGCTCTCCACCAGAGGATTGGCAAATGGTGCTCCTATGTCCCTCCTAAAATGATGCATCAGGTCTCTGCCCTCCTCAGTAGCCATGACCGGTTCCAGATCTCCTCCTATCTATAGCAATGAATGGAGATCACCTCAAAACCACAGAGCCTATGTTTTATGGAAAAAGGCTACCTCTTTCCAATAAATCATCAGGACTTCTGCGAAATGTCTTCTAATGCTGTAGTAGCACTTGAAAACTACCCAGGCGTGACTCAGCAGTCACGGAGAGCCGATGAGATGGGAACCCACATGACATTACTTTTATGGTGCAATATGGCTCTCTTCACTGTTTGCAGGGAAAACAAACAATTAAGGGTTATTTGTGAGGAAAAAAAAAAAAAGTCTGGGGAGAGGAACAAACCACCGAAAAAAAAAAAAGGAAAAGTGGAAGATTCTTTATAGGAAATCAGGATTTCTAGAAATATTCAGTCGGGCTGGTACATTGAGGATAGGGTCTGCCCAGAGGGATGGCACTGCTCTTTTTGACTGCCTCCAGTCCACTGAGTCTCAGAAATACTGAAATAGAAATCTTTAATTTCAAGTCCAAGATTTTAGCGTTTCAGCTTTTTGCAGAGCGTCTTCTCATATGCCATTTTACTTACCTGTAGTCAGAAACTTTGTTTGCCCAAAACAAATTCATGGTCCCTGATGTATTCAGTAGCCTGAAAATCCCATTAATTATTTGAAACCATGGTTAGCTGAATTAATTCAATGTCTTCTACTCAACTTGGATAACAAAGGTCTGACTGCATTTCTTTTTCTTTTTCTTTTATGTGAAGTGTGCTCTCTGGTACTACTTACCCTATTAAAAATATATCTTGCCTTTTAATCAGCACAAGCAAAACAAAGATAAGCCTGCTGAAAAGGGCTTTGAAAAGCAGTTAAAGTAGCAGAGGAATTATGTGCAAGTCTGTAGAGTATATTTATGATTATAAAACGTTATATAAAAATTTAATTGGTACCCATGAAAGGCACCAGCAGCTGGGTTGAGAGGGTTCTCAGTGGAACAGTTCAGCAAGACGGCAGCAGCAGAACAAATGTTTGCCTTTTCAATACACTCAAAGCCTGCCTTGGAGTACCACTGCTGAGTGGTCAAGCCCGCTTTGTCCTTAACTTCTCTAATGTGGCCAGCCAAGGTTGGCCGGGGAAAGGAATCAGTGAGTAGTCTGATCAAACGCCTCCAGTTACAGGCTTAAGGCTGTGTGTTGGCAAAGGCAGCCAAAGCAAGCAACTCAAGCATGCTTGAGATTAGGATTGCTATATTTGAAATAAGATTTCAAGAAATGGTCACCTCTGGCACTGCGCTGCAATGCGTCTGCAAGTCAACAGACTCATCCACCGTAGTTCTGATGGCCCTGGCATCTCGTAGGGATTCTAGTCTGTTCCAACCTGCTGGATGATCCCAGGAGTCCAGAGGAAAATCCAGCAGCAATTAGAAGGCTCTGGAACACATCAGCTGCCTGGTTAGGAACAGGTCCAGTAGCCACCTTAGACATGAAAGCAGAGATATGTACACAACGACGTGGGTTTTCATTAACACCTCATTTCCATGGGTGAGCACTGAACTCACAATTCACATGGTTTGTGCTGCTCACGCAACACCGCTGGTCATTTTGACACTGTGCATCACTGTCATCCAATGTGGTGGATGTGCCGCACAGCCACTGCTACTGGAGAGCTAGCTCAACCATTCACTCCTTTGAGCTAGTTGTTATTGCTTTTTATTGTAGATCTGTGCTGGATCTGAAACAGTGCCTCAGCAATGAAACGCTCCCCAGGAGATATGGGAATATCTCATTAGCAAAATTACTTTTTTCCAAGAGTGGTTTTTGTGTAAACATAAAGCCTTCATTTACAATGAGAGCATTTCAGCAGCCATCTCTTCTTCCTTTTTTAGTGTAATTTGCCAAGAACATGAATTCTTTTCTTGTATTCATATGGAAAGGAGCAACATCCTTTAGGAGTTGGCTGATGAGGTGTATGTTTCAGGCAATGATAAGTACAAACGCAAGTGTAATCTGGGTACGGCTTTTTGTTTAGCGGTTTTCCTATTGTTTAGCCTCTTTATCTTATTCAGCTAGATTAATCCTAACCCTATCGTAGCAAGGTCTTACTGGATTGTGGTATCACATGAGGCTCACATCACAGAAAAGAGTGGAGGAGACGTGTTTCATAGGACTTTTTTGAAGCAGGTACAACCCTCCTTGCTGCCCAGCACCGTTGGCCTAGACCACACACAGTTAGAGGCATTGGTCACCCCTCCGGCAACTTCAGTCGTTCGTTACCCTCAAATGGGAGATAAGCAATATTCAACGCAGTTTTGTTGCCTCTTTTTTTGCAAATAAGGAACCAGGAACTAAGATAGAAAGTGAGGAAGGGCTCCAGGAAATGCAGTTAGGGAAACAATGTCATATTTATGACAAATCTTTCAGACCAATAATTTTGGGGGTAAGACTTAAATAACCTCTACTTGCTTTCATAAGCACAAAATAAGCAAGTTTGGGAGATTGTCATCAGTCCTTGAAAGAAGAATGCAGCAGAGACTCTATAAGGCAGGAGAAATGGGATGTGCAGCATTTTACCCCTCCGTGCTGTGGAAATAGCATAGGAGAGTATAACAGAGACTGTAGGTCCTGTGCTATTCACAGAAATGGGCTATAGGACAAGGATCAGCTAGAACAAGCCTGGGTCTACAGCCCCAGTGCAACTGGTCAGGCCAGAGCACCAGTAGACCGATGGCCATCCAGGTGATTGGATGCTCTGGTAGATCACAGAGGCATGGGGGATACCTCTTATCTGTCAAAGGTGACTGTACGGAAATCCCTGTAACTTTGTGTGGATTAGGACCTAAAAGGTCAGCTTTTTCCAGAAGACATTTTGTTGCCTATCTTTCACCAAGTTGAACTCATGTAACTGGATCTCAGCTTTGCACCCAAACGTGGTGGGATATGCCAAACGTGAAAGTGAGACTAGTTAATACCTTCTTGGTGACAGATTTCTCAGTGTAGAAGAGAGAAGGATGTGCAAATACTCAGGCCAAAGCCTTGGTCTGTGTTATGGTTTTAAGAACCTACAACAATTTATTGTCATTTAGACAATTATTCTATCACCCAATGACCCCTCCCCACCCAGGAAGGGGAATTGGGAAAAAAACAAGGAACCCTGAGAGCTGAAATATAAACAGATTTAAAAGAATAAGACTGAATAATTAATATTAATAACACTAAAGAACCAGTATTGATCCCAATACCAACGTAAAATATACAAGGATTATACTCAGCCAATTATATCTGTAGGAAGCTGTGCACTACGAGCAGTGGACAGGAAATGTTGGACGCTGCGAGTGCTACAGTTTCGGGAGGAAGGGAAGGGCTCAGGGGTCCGGCACCAGGGCAAGAAGCTCTCAGGACGGCAGCCATGATGGAAGAGAGAAACTCCTCAGCAAACTTGCTAATTTATATTGAATGTGCTGTTCGTGGTATGAAAAAATCCTGTTGGCCATGTTGGGTCAAGTGCCCGGGTCTTGCTCCTCCTCATCCCTGCACCTGACTGGCTCGAAAACACTGAGACCTTGAAACCCACATACCATGGCCGGCTATAAAGTAAATATTTTCACAAATTCAGACACTAGAGTCTTCTAAAAATGCAGTTTTCCCTAGCATTAGAAGAGACCTTACCAAAAAGTAAAATTACTGAAAGAGAAATTAATTCTGTGTCTCTCAAACCAGGTCAGTCTGGCAAAGGAAGTGTTACTCAGCAGCAGCTAGATCAGCTGCCAGCCTGCATCCAGTGACCACTGAATGAGCAGTGTGGCCATCTAGTCACGGGAGAGAACTTCCTTATGAGCATCACTGCCTTGGGGACAGAAGTATACGGAAATCCAGCTTTTATGCCACAGTTTCTATCATAACTTTGGAACACAAAGTGGGTCACGTTAAAAACCTGCAGAAGAGGAAATTAGTTCCAAGGTCAAAAAGGACACATTTAACACCATCCAAACAGTGCCAGAGGTGACTCCTAAGTCCTGGTCCAGCACCCTGTCTGAGCTTGTTTCCTCCAAGCTTTTTTACCTACCCTTGGATGCAACGGCAGCATATTTGCACGCTGCCTCCACTCCAGTGAGATTCACCTTCAGGAAAAGGATACCAGCTAATTATGAGCAAGCTCTCTGATGATCAGTTCATTTGCAATTCCTCGCAAGCAAGGTTTGGGTATTGTATAATACAAGGCGTAATACCGGCCACTCCAATAAGACGAATCAAGAGAGATGTGCAAATGGAAAGATGAGCATTTGTCCTTGAGGGAGGATGTTTAGCATACCTAGAAACACAACCATTTTTAAAATTAATTAATCCCCTTAAGGAATTGTGAGTGATGGATTAGAGACCTTAACCGGGGAAGCAGCCTGTGACACGGTGTGTGTTGGAGGAGGCACTGAAAAAGGACGTGAGTTTGCAGTCTCGTGTGCCTAAGCAAAACCATCAGCCTCAGAGTGGAACATATTTATTGACTGGAGAAGGAGAGGCTCAGGGGAAGCCTCGGAGCTACGCGCAAGCGGAGGAGGATCTGTGGCACCTACTGCTGACCGGCCAGCCAGCCAGCTCTGAGAGCAGCTGTGCAAGGAGAGGAGGGGGAAAGCTTAACAGAGCATCACCAGGGAGGGATATAGCATGCAACGACATTTTTAAAACATATTCTTGACTCTGAGAAACATCTAGATGAGCAGGGTAGCAGAGGATATGTAGATTTCTTATTTTAATGGAAAAGAACAGCAGGACATTGCTTCAGATGTGCTTTCTTACTAAATCTGCCTGTTAGTTTTTGAGTCTGAGTCATCTCTATCTTAGTATGCAATGCGTTCCACCAAGTAATGAGATTTCTTTGAGTTTCCACTGTATTAGATTTCTCTACACATCAAATATTTAATAAGAATTAGCATCCAGCCATCCTCTTTCTTCCCCTCCACAATAATATTAACTTCTACTGAGACACCAACAGTTTGCTATTCACAGGGCAGCTTTGAAGGGTAAGTGAAAAAACCCTGTGTATTTTTCCAAGGGATTTGCTGTGGCCCACTGCAAACACACAGTAATTAAGAAAAAGAATGACCAAGAGGAAAAGACACGGTAAACTGAAGTTGTGAAAAGAGACCTCTCATTAGTCTTTGTGTCAATTACAATATCTGAGGAACAATTTCATAGCAATAGCATATTTATTTGATGTGGCACAGATATCCGGGCTCGCTGTTACGGATGGCATTTGCTCTTAATGCTTAAAGTACCTCTTTAACAAAATGGCACTCCATAAAAATTTAGTGTGTTCCTACTGTAATTAAAAAGCCCTAGTCATTTTTGCATTTATGATATAAACTATAATAGCTGTAAAATCCCGCAATTAATTTGCGCCAACATTTCATACTTGAGAAATTCTCATTACAAATTTCATTACTTATTCACTTATCTGTAATTTGTCCTATATAACCTAAAGAATATTAACAAATTTAGAGTCACTTTTGCTCTATTAAAAGCTAAATAGAAAAGCCTTTCACCTAGTAAGCCAATCGTGATAACGTTCCCAAGCCTGCTCCAAAATGGTGGTGAACTAAGTCCAGGCTATACAAAAAGAGCTATTCTTTATGAAGCGCAAGCCATAAACGACATGCAAAGCCCTTTGGAAACCGTGTGATGTATCCTGAGCTACTCCACTGCACCCTCATTAGTTTAAAAGCATTACAAGGCTTGAGCGTCTTACGCTGTGGCTGTGAATGTGACACACAGCTATCTAAGGGCAGGATTGGCAATAAAGCAACAAGGAAATAGCTGTCTATCCAGCCAAGAGCGACTATGCAAAGCCCAAAAGACAGGGATTTCTTTTCCCCCTTCCCTCTTCAGTTTTCTTCCCTGCTGCTCACGGTCATAATTAGCACTCTGGATATCTGCAGGACTTTGAGGGTCGTAAAATCTTGAGGAGCACTGACACAAAGCCCCAGCTTTCCTCCCAACAAGTGACGGCGCTACCAGAACAGGACAAAAGAAAGGACCAGCAGAAGAGGGCTGCACATGTGACCCAGCAGGAGGGGGAGAGGAACTTCTGCTGCTCTGCAGTTTCTCCCAGCTGCTGCTGCGTTCTGACAGTGTGACAGCAAAAACACCCAACTGCTCTTGAAACTTTGACCATATTGTCTTCATGGCTTTGTCTTCTCTGTTATCTCCTCTGGGGCTAGTGCTCCTATGCAACAGATGCCAGAACTCTGCTGAAAGCAGCTTAAGTAAAGAAAATCATCATCTCCAAGACCACTGACAACCCCTTGTTCCATCCAAGTCCAGTCCAACTCCATTCTTCATGAACTTTGACCCTCTCTGGTTATTTAAACTCATTCTTACTTAAAGAGGATGCTTTACTCCTTTCCCAGTTCTTGACCGTGCATTTGCAGGGCAGCACCACTCACCTCACTCACTGTATTAATGGGATATTCCTGCCAAATCTTGCACGTGATGGTAAAATACAATGACAACAGAAGCCAGCAAGGAGCAGGCAGGAAAGGTTGAAACTCAGACTGGTCCCCTGGTAAAAAAGAAATGAAGACATTTTCTTCTTCACAACGCAAAATCTAGAAGTACAACCCCACCTCCAAAAATCAGCCCACTGAACAATTTGTCATACAGTTACAGTAACACAAGCTTTGGGCATGCCCCGAGTATTTTCTGATATGCTAAGAAATAAGTTATGATGTCCTAAAGGCTGAAATAAGAGAAAACAAACTGGGATACCATCGGCTTCATTTAACTGAGAACTCTCAGAAGTGTGCAAGCAAAGAATAAGATTTTATTCCAATGGGAAAAATGAACTTTGGCTGACTTTGCATCTTGACTTTGCAAACATTATGAAAGCCATTATAATACATTATGAAAATTAGAAGTATTACAGAAAACAAGGCCTAAAACCAAGTAACTTCACCTCCCTGCAACAGAACAAAGCCCAAACACACTGTACCAGACAGCATCCCTGTCCACAAAATTACCACAAATCTGTATTCTCAACGAACAGAGACTGAAATATAAGTATATATATATGTACTATATAAAGACATACATACATTCCCTCCTTCCAAACAATATATAACATTATATTGGCATTTTACTAGCTCCTATACCACATTCATTTTATTTCAATCTGTAATTAATTTCTACAAAATTTAACTGTGAGACAGGAAACCACTATTCTAGCATAAATATTTGTGCTTCTGAAAATGGCGGCTTTAACACCACCAACAATACAATTCATACGTGAAAGAAATTGGCATACTTATTAGTTTTGCGTGCTCCATCTTTTATAGAATATTATGGTGTAAATTGAAATTTTATATGATTTAATAAACTTATATGATAGCCAAGTACCCCCATAACTGTAACAAACTGTACTCCTCTCTTAATCAGGGCTCTTGGTACATGCAGGACTCTCTTTCATTATCAAAGCCTTAGTTTATGACAAACCAGACACTATTAAAGTACCTTCAGAAAAGTACATTTACAGCACCACAATCCTTCAAATATACACCCCTTAATTCTGGAGGATAGCTGTTGTAAAGGGGAATATAGGATCTACCTTTCTTCCACCATGAATCAACCGTGCAAACAAGTTATCCAGCAGAATTTCCATTGTGCTGCATAATAAAACAGAAGCAACAAATGAATATACACATCTACAGACATATGTGGGGTTTTGTATCAAGCTGACAGACACTAAAATGGAATAACAGAAAAAGTCGGGACAGAGAAAGGTTTATTTGGCCTCCAAATCTCTGGTTAGTTCTACAGAGATAATATCTAAGATTTAAAGTTTCTTTGTCTTTGGTGCACCAGAGACAATATATGATGCCAGCTGCCATCTTTCAAAAAGTTGCCGACCTACCCGTATAAATGGTCCTCTGCAGAAAGAGGAGTGATGCACAAGGCTTCCGGTTTGATCTAAAAGCCTTCTCCTTAAAACATCTGTAAATGCATTGTGTATACTGGAAACTCACACACCACTCTGCAGCTGCCTTAAGAGCAAAGCCCGTCAGTACTCTGCCACTGCTACTCTTTATACGCTGGGTGCCACCTCTTTGCTTGCCAGGATTATGACACCCTTGACATCCTCTCCTGTAGAATTAAAGGGTGTCTAGTAATTAGGGTCAATGTTTACCCTGTTTATCTGCAAGGAAGTACCAACGAAGGAATGATTCGCTCAGGCCACCGCATTCCCTACGAGCCACCCTCAAGCATTTGCAAACCAGTCAAGTGAATGAAAGATGTTCAGCTGGTCCTTTTGCTGCACGGAATGCCAGCAGAGCTATAAACAGGGACTTTCAGAGGTGAAGGAGTTGTCACTGGTTTGTGTTCTCTGCCTCTAAGTTTTGAACACGACTTTCCACCTGAGGTTTTTCATGTATTTTTGCATTCTAGAGTACAGACCATTGCACCCAAATTCATTCCCGAAATACATTTTTGGTGTTTGCGATACTTTTAGGAATTATGTTTATGGAATATCCTTGGAAGAGAACAAACTCTTTATTCATAATACATAAGCTTTACATTTTTAATAACAGAATTAGACCTTCACTGATTTTATAACTATACTATTAGCCAACACACTCTGGTTTCAAATTAATTTGAAATAACTCACACGATGACTTTCTGCAGTCAGAATTAGAGAAGCATGGACTTTGAAGTAGGCAGAGTCTGTTAAATTAAGCGATAATTGCAGCTACCACTAATGAAAGCACAGAACAGTTTCCCTATTGCTTTGACATAGCCTGGATTTCTTCCGAGACGGCAGAATGGATGAGCTGCTGGTCACTTTTTGCTAAAATCTGATTTCAGAAGTGGCACAGAGGTCTCTGAATAAACTGCATTTCTCAGCATATTTCCCCTACTTTTTGCATCATGCAAATAGGTTTGTTTAAAAGCATATAATGATAATTTATATGTACACCAGCATGGAGTCTATGCTACCATCTCACTAAATACCTATATTGGATTAGCACTTCCCATCCTCAGTAGGATCACGTCCCACAGTGGCAGGAGACGTGAGATGTGCAAATACACGTGACTAGAGACCTCTGCAGATGTCAGTGACTCACTGCTCCCAGTGAAGGAAAGCTTCCCTTCGGGACCGCATTTAAACACGTGTGGGAGCTTTCCTGAGGGAAGACCATAATGTTTGCCAGTACCTAACACAACTAGGACCTACCTGGAGCTATAGGTGCTGCTATAATAGGATTACTTATTACACAGGCCATATTAACCCATAGGGTATACACATGCTGAACTTTAAGACTGGTAAGAAACACACATGATTATGAAACAGAGAATATCTTGTTTGGGGAAAACAGTATCGTAACAAATGTCTTAGTCACTGTGCTGGATCCTAATAGCATGTAGAGGGGTTAAATTCACAAGACGGAGGTCTGCAAGTAAAATGTACTATTATCTCAGAGTGGAAAAAACTTATCTCACCCTTCCTTCCCAAAACCTCTAATGTCCTAAATTTTCATAGGGCTTTATACCGCAATACTAAACTCAACAAAGCTATTTATGTAAGTGCTACTACTGCCAACTCAGTATCTGCAGTGATATACTCAAAATCCAACAACAATATCCCCATGTATCAGGTGAGGAATAAATTGGAGCTGTTTGTTCTGTCCACGTACTTCTAGTTAGAGTTAGCTGCTTGCTTTACTGCAAACATTTCTGTGGCAGATTCAGAGAGACCAACACATGCAAGGAAAGGCAACCAGTGCTGGGCAGTTTCTAACCGTGGAGGAGAAAAGGTTGTCTACTTGTTGAGGACTGACAGGTCCTCATATGATAAACCTGTCAGAAGTAGTACCTAACCTTGTTGTCTGCATCGCAATCTGTATCCCAGTAACACAGGGTCTGAGTAGCAGTAATAGAATTAATTATACTTCATTTTGCTGTCTTTAACAGTATTGACCAAATTTAAGAACAAATGAGAAGCGCTTATCAAGCTTGAAGAAAATAATCCATCAGTGGCACAATTTAAATTCTCTGCAGTTCTCTTATTAATCAAAGTAACACTTACTATCCTATCTCCACTTCCCATTAACAGTCATTAAGCACTGTTGCTGATTGAAGCAATTTCTTTAGGGATCTCAACCTCATTTTTAAGAGAACCTTCTACAGTGGAAAACAATATCATACAGGAACAGCGACTTCAAGAGAGGAAGAAGGTTCTTCAATCATGTTCTGACCTTGACATTTCTCTGCAGCAGAAGTTCACCAAGTACACAACCAACATGCTCCAAACTTCTGCCGTCTTTCTTACAGCAGCACCAGTGCCCCCTGATTAACCACAGAGGAAAACACCACTTCAAAAGACAGTTATAGCCAGCAGGTTAAGCGTCTTTAACAATTGTACCGGGCTGCATCGGTGATTATTATTTATAGAGCCTTTTCGTACACAGGGAACCAATAAACAAAAAAAGAAATCATGAGACAGCTCATTCTGTCACCTTACTGTCAACCCTTGAAGAAATCCAAGCCGTGATAAATCTCAAAGGTTATACGGTACAGAAAAGATTTCTGATGTTGACTTTCTCTCCCCGTTATAAACAATGCCACAGATTGATAGCTTTTGTTGGAATAAATGCAGTCCTTCTCAAAGGAAGCCTAGCTCACGGATGTAGCACAAAGGGGCAGGGAAAAGCCTGGGCTATAAGCACTGAGCTCCGGCAGCGCACATCAATACGTGTTCAGGGCTGTGGGTGCATTGTCTGAGCTCTACACCGTCGGTCCCAGGCTCGTAGGTGGCACACGACCGAACAGGGTAACAAAAAGGACTTTATGATTCTGGGGGGTTCCCGTGACTCTCTGCACTCTCAAGGAGCTTGTTCTGTGGCTGGGGTTTGTCAGGTTCCTCGCAAGGCCCTCGGGAGTACTGATTTCACAAGTCCTCATCCTGCGCCATTGTCCCCTAACTCAGCATTTTCCAGAATATTTCACTTTTACTGCTTTAGACAGTTTTACCGAAAATGCTTCTCTTCCTAAATCAGGAGTGATACTGTGAGGCTGGAGAAATCACAGCCAACTTACATTTGAACAGCAGTAAAAATCCCAGCCTGTAACACCTCATAACGATGTTTACGTGCAAGGCAGACGCTCACCACATCACAATTCAGCTTGGCAAAAGGCATATTTCAGAGCCTGACTGCATCTCAGCATTTCCACGTCTCTCTCGGAGCAGGATTTGTATTGACTGGCCATTTTTGTCAGGTACCCATCTGCCTCTTGGCCTTTTAAACACAAATTTTTCTGGCTGTGGCCATATCGAACCTAGTATCAGCCTTATTCAACCCAAGGCTCCAACATTTAAGAGCTCATAAAATCGATCATAAATGTTCACGCTCTGAACTGTTTCCAAAGTTTGCCACCCATCATACTGAGTAACTGAGTTCACTTTATCCTTTCAGGGAAGAAAAAATCCATCAGTTGTACTAAATATAGAGACGTCACTTCTGCTTAAGAAGTACTTGACCTGCAAATTAGTGGGTGCCGGGGAATATTTTAGGGAAGTATCACTGGATATCTCCACAGATATCATTCTGTCAGTGTCTCAATTGTCAAAAAAACAGGTTGCCGGCCTTGATGGGCATTGGGATAGCCACACACGCCAGTGTGGCTATTTCATACCCACTGCCCCAGCCCTTCCACTTCAGGGAAAGAAGGAAAAAAGATGCAAGTTTGGCTGTGGGCTCTGCCTGCTTGCCACCTCCATTTGTGTTTATACTGGATGAAAGCACAGTATGACCTTGGAATTTGGTGGCCAAACTGCGTGCTGATTTTATTCCATATATAAATGGCAGGCTGAGTATCAGGTTGGCAAAATTCAGCTTAAAATAAAGGGAAGAACAAAACACCGCTTAACTTTTATGCAGCTAACTACGCAATTCCAGCCTCCACGATATGAAATGTTAGGCTAGATTTTGGATCAATGTAATACCTACTCCCATTAAAGCACTTAAAAAGGAAAACGTCTTACAAAGTGTCCCATTAGGCTGAAAAATTTACAACACTATGAATAGAAAACCAGAATACAGCACTGTGTTCAGGGAGCATGAATGGATTTCAGCTCTGTAGTGTTTCATCTATATGGAGAAGGTTAGATAGCCTATCACATACTTTCGCACTATTTATCAGCTCCACTTGCTACAGACACATGTATTAAAGTAAATTAACAATCAATTGTGGAGTGAATTACGGCAACTCTAGTGGGACCGAACAGAGGCACATGGGAACATAGTATGTTTAAGCTTCCATCTCTGCATATGTCACTTACCATTGATGGTAAAGATGATTAGGAGGAAAATCCTTTCCCATGTACTCTTATACACAGAACATCACCTTGGCAAAGCCCACGGTGTAGGGTGGGATCCTTCAGCTCTGCTCTTCAGTAGCTCCATGTGGGAGGCATAAAGCTGCGCTGGTAGAAAATTTAAGAGCTCTGCGTGATTGTACATGTACACGATTCACACAGTAAAATAATTTAAAACAAAGGAAACATAGGGAAAAAAACCCTATAGGAAGACACGAAGGCTCATTCTGTGCATAAAATCTTACCTTCTCTTTCTCCTTCATGAGTTTATCCCTGGTGGTAAGTTCCATGAGCCAGACACAATACGAAGTCACTAATTGCAGCGTAGCTATTGAAATAATTTATGCCACAGCGTCCATAGCTTCCTGTCATCTTTCTAGGGCTGCAGTAACTATGTATTCTAATACGTTAACTCATTGCATTATATAGCCTGTTAGTTAAACGAACTGTTGGGAACAATCTGTTCCCAGTCAAGCCAGAGAAGGCTGTTTGTTTAACTACAATGATATTTTACAAAAAGTAAGCACATTTAATACCACGGTTGTAGAGCTGTAGATATTTTTGTCTTATTAAAATGGACAGATATATGACAGGACAAGGGGAAAAAGGCAATTTTTATTCTTGCGCTTTTAATTTTTAATGCGAGCACCATATTATGATAAGCGCTTCCAGCACGTCTTACATAACAGAAAAACAAAATATCTCTGCACAGAACCAAGAGTCATATAACGTTGAAGGTCACTTGCCTTACAACTTTACAAATAGTTCATTGATGCAATGCAAGAGCAAGGCAAATAAATGTAATTAAAATATACTAAAAACAATAATAAAAACCACTGGCTTTTGTTTACACTGGAAGTGAGCAGGAACCATATTACCTCTGCAAACTATTTTCACTTAGCCCAATTCAGGCGGAATTATTGCCGTGACCTTTTAAAAATGTAAAAGCATGAATCGATAGCCTTTCAGAGGCACAACTGCGGGAGCAGAAATGGCCACGCTGCGGTGGTGTGTATTTCTGCATCAGAAGGCAGCTGAAACCTAATTATCGTCAATCACTTCGAGGTAAGTCAAGGCGGTGACAAGCACTTTGCAGGTGAGCGTAGGTGGGCACGTGCCTATGGGGATGCCTTTGCGCACGCCTTTGTGCACACGAGCACGTACCCACAGCTCTTCCGACGTCCGTGAGGTGAGATTTAAAGGTGAGTTACAGGCAGTGTCACTCACTTACAATAACTAACACCAGTCTGTCAGAAACAGCAACCTGCAAATGATGTTCAGGGGTGGGGTGGGGGGTTGCCACCCTCCCGCAGACCTTGCAGCCACAAAACCCACTCTGGATCGTCGAGGTCATCACAACGCTTACTTGGACTCCAGCCATATGATACAAAAAAAATAACAGTTGGCCAATCAGCAATGTTGCTCAAGCCCAAGGACAACGTAAGAAATCCCATTTTGATATTTCTTCCTCCTCCTCTCCCAAAGCGCCAGTCCTTACAGTTCATCCTCGGAGGTCATGAATTGGGGTGGAGGGGGCGTCCCACAAACCTCCTGCTGCTGCAGGTCTTTCCATCGGTGCCACTTCTGGAGCAATCAAGAGAATTTTGAAATGTTCATCAGGAGCCAGAGCAAATGTTTTGAAAAATTAATCTCTCCTCCTATCGGCAAAATATTAACACATACAAGTGCTTAGTTTCATTCGATGGCCTGAGGATGAAAGCCCAGCATCATTCAAACCCACTTCAGTGAAAGATGCATAAGGTTGTCAAACGGCGCTGATATCAGGAAAGCGTTGGTGACTCGGTGCAGCTCTTCTGAATGCTAAGCCGTGGCTCGTGGCTCTGAGCCTGGCAAAGCAACGGGCTTTAAACCACCTTTCTCTGGAGGCCAAACCCCTCCCCAAATCAGCTCCTGAGGTCCTTAATAAATACCCAGTATAACCAGAATACCATTCACAGTCTCAGAAACATTTAAAAAATGGACTGATAATCCAGAATGCCTACTGTTTGTTGTATGGAGTCTACCAATAATCATACTAAAAAAAAAAAAAATTAGAAAAAAAAGCCTTATTCTGAGTCGGTGGCAGTTTTTTCCAGAAGCGTCTATTTGCCTTTGAAGCTTTGCAGGCAAGAGGCAGATCAAAAATTCAGGCTGGCTCTCCATGGTTCCAGCCAGTTTGGCTATCAAAGTACTGGAGCATCTGTGCCACCAGCCAGTCACTCGGGTGTCCTCCAGTTCAGCGACAGCCCATGCCGCAGCCACCGCGCGGGTCCCATGCAGCCCCTGCTGGCACACGCTGCCTCTCCCGTTGGTCAAGAACGAATCCCAGTCAGCAGGAGAGGCACAAATACGTCTAATGTCCCCCTGGGTTTGGAGGTCAGTCACCAGTCAAACTTCTCAGCAAGCACTGAGCTGCTGCTTAGTGCAACTGGAGGGAGGGGTGCAGGATTTAGGAAACCCAGGTACAGAAGCAGTCAACACCTGTGTGCCTTAGAGGTGGGGTAGGAATACCATCTCGTTACCTAACTCTCGTAAGAGTGCAGGTCAACACAAGTTACTTTCTCTTTATTGGTCCTAAACCAGCTTTAGCTCCTTTTCTATATGGGAAGTTATTTGCTGTGTAAATGTCCACTGAATTTACGTGATGATAGGATCTACCCCAGAACCACCACACAGAGCATCCCTTAGCACTCTGCTTCACGGTATACTATGCTTCCCCTTTCCCACAAGTGCTGTAAAGTGATTGTTGTTGACCATTGTCTTGTTTTAATGTCTACTAAATAATAATAAACTGTAGCAGTTAAAAAAAAAAAAAAAGACAAAAAAAAAGGATTTTATTCTGCTCCGAGTAATATATTTCTCAAGGACTAATATACGATGAAAAAATAAATTCCCCTTCTGGCAACTTAATTTGTAGATAACTGTGGTTGGTTGAAGATAGGATTTTTACATTAAACTTGGAATCTGCACGACTGTTTAACATCATTAAGGGAATATTATATTGACTGCAAGTAACTGGTTTCCATGTGGTTATATCAATCTATTTCTGTAAGACTGTACACTAGTTGTTCCCCCAGAGTACTCCTTGTAATGCTGAGAAAGTGTCAGAAATAATGACTGTCTACCTATATCTGCAATAAAACGTAGAGCATGGATATTATAGTTGTAAGTATCAAAGATTTATTTCATGACTGCAGGTAATGATGAATCTTTTAGCACAACTAATGTCTAGAGGAAACCTCTCTTCTTCTCTGAGCTGTCACATGGA